>NW_015113174.1:77935-129854 GCF_001443285.1 Poecilia latipinna | reverse complement strand
ATATGCATGCTGCATGTTTGGCAGTAAATGGACAAATGCCAGTGACTAAGTTAGCTTTACAAAGTAGTTTTGGGAAAAGCGTTTCGCCAGTAACACTATGGAAACAATAGTGTTACTGCTAGTGTATCTATTTCAGCAAGAACATTTTAAGAAGAACAAGTCAATCAACCAATCAAATTTATTTATAAAGCACCCCTCATACTAAAAGCAGCTCAAAGTGCTGAACACACACCATGGCGTTCGCAGCCCGCTGTTCAGTAGTGCATGGAGAGGATATTGAGCTGAGCAAAGTAATAATAGCTCACCTAACAATTTAGCTCCATATCTCATTGTTAAAAGTGCATGTAGCAAATCCACAAGCATCCAACAACCATTGCGCCGACCACAGAGTTGAGTCGAGACATGGGGGAGGAGTTAATGTTGCCAAACTCCCAGAAAGCTTCCAGGGGCATGCTGAAACTATTCCTGGAGCTAACTACTGTGTGCCAACAAAAATACCCATATCACCAATTTCCCTTAAACGGAAACACACCCGCAGACCACATGCACTGAAATACACATTAAGCACAATGTCCTAATTTGTCCTCCTTGAATTTAAAGGAGTATCAGTTGAAGGTCAGTCTGGCTGTTCCTCCCACCTCCTGCAGCTGATAACGACCCTGGGAGCAAAACACAAGCGCACACTGAAACGCTGCCGCATCTACTTGTGTCCAGCAGAAGACAAGCAGTGCTTCCCCCAACCCCAAATTGGTTCTGTTCCACTCCATCAGTGTCCATCACAATAAGGACAGCTAGAAAACCAGTAGCTGTTTATTTTATCACACCTCTAAAGTAACATGTTAGGAAGCAACATAACTCTTTCTGGATGTCACAAGTGCAGTCTGACATTCAACAGTCATATAGTGCAGAATAGAAATATTTTAATGCATAAATAATGTAATTAAGTAGCAAAAAGAGAATGGCACGACTCTTGTTGAGTCATATCTAGAGTCAAGACTTGCATAGGGTTTAACTGAACTGACTGTAGAGCAAGGTTGTGGTAATTCTCCTAAAACATAACAACCTTGTCTCCTCAAATAACAGCACTTGGCTAAAAGTGAAAAGCACAACATTTCTATTAATTGGGATTAATTTGAAGGAAGGAACGAACGAAAGAAAAGGTTTCTGCCTTCAGGTCGCAAGTGAATGTCAGCGAAAACCCCTAGAGGATGAAAGTGGGTGTATAAATAACTATAGAGTGGACTATGTGGTATAAATTGGACTTTTCATTTAATTGTGGTCACATGTTTGTTACTACGTCCTAAACTGGATCAGAGGCACCTAGTGGTTTGACTTCAACCCTCCAGTCTGTGTCTGGACCTCTCACGTGATTTCAAGGCATAACAGAAGAGTGGACTTGAAGGGCCTTACGATTCATTTATTAGGAGTTACTGCAACCAATAACTACAAGCAACAAACTAGAAGTGATTAAAGGTAAAAGCACTGATCATTATGATCGATGAAGTTCAGATCCAGGAGATGACAGGAGGAGGGAGGCTTCTTCTACACAAATCAGAATTTTTTAGTCTTATGGTAGACATTATCAGATAACTGGATGTTTGTGCTGCCTTCAAATCTGAACATTATTGTTTATGAAAAATAAAGTTGGTAGTCAACACATCTGTAAAAAAGCTCTTTTCTCAAAACTTTCCACTCACTTCATGCACAGTCAGAATACCTTTATATGCTTAAAAAACTGGAGGTGAGTCCACCTCTACGCCCCGCCTGCTCCAAGCTCCAGTGCCGTCCTCCATCCCTGGCATCACCGACGACGGTCTCTGTGCATGAAAAGTAGAAAAATATCAACAGCGAAATCTCTCTCCAACTGAGTAACGTTTGTCCAACAAATGCACGTACACATCTCTGACCAACGCCAACTGCACTTTCCCTCGTGTTTTTGAAGTGTGAAATTGAGCCCAGATGCTTGAGGAACAAGACGATGATGTATGTTGTGTGTTTGTGAAGCAGATATTTCTTTCCCAAATACAAAACACCCACATCACTCCTATTTTCACTGTATCAAAGCGAATCGATCTGGTCTTTTGTCTTTTTGAACGACACAAGACCCAGATGACTGCTGTCAGTCTGAGCACCTCTTAGAATGAAAGATTGAACACAAGCCGAGAATCTCAATACTCGTCTGTTATGACCCCTGAGACACGCAAATGGTTTGTGCTATTCCCAGTTGACCAGTCCATCCTAAACTTTCACTTTGATCAATGAAAGGTCATAAACGCATGAAAAAAGTTTTTTTTTTTTCCCCCACTGGACATTCAGTGGTGCACCATTTCAGCACCGTCTGAGTGCAGGAGGGAGACTAGATGGCACGTCTGTGACCAGATCTGGAGGCTCACTGTGAATGCTGCTGGTTGTGTGGTTCGCACTCTTTCAGCCTTAAAACATACTAAAAGTGTTCAGTTTCTGCAATAACATCGGCAAGTCTTCCAAAAAATTGCAGCTTGAAATCAAGGAGCAGCAAAACGACACCAAGAGGGATAAAAACTGGTCTGTGGAGCATCTAATTGGACTCAGTCTTTGTGCATTTTTGAATTAATAATTTATCCTCCAGTTGCAGCAGCTAAAGGAGGTAGTAATGCAATCTTCCCTAATAGTTGGAAGCAAGCGTGGGTTTTGCCTGTTTTGAAATTTTGAGCAGCTGATCTAGCAAGTGATTACAGGCCACCATGTATTTTACAGCGTGTTGACACTGGTGGTGAGAAATCAGCCTTTATTAATGTTAAAACTGGTGTAACACAGTCCTTGGTCCTCTGCTGTTTGGTGTGTATATAAATGATTGGCTGATATCTGTCTTGGAGAAAAGAAAAAAAGATGACGGACTTGTGAAAGCAAACCTATGTACGTTCAGACTGATTAGAGATTTTCTTCCATTTCAAGCTGCAAACAGTTCCGTGTTTCGTGATTCCTTAAACAGATTAAGACTATAATCACAATTTATGTATTATTCTTCTTTGTTCACTTTAAGTCTTCACACATGTTTTCTCGTTGCCTTTCTGACACATATTGTTCACTTGATGTCGCAGTAACGCAAACGAAGTGCAACCGAAGCGCCACGGCGCGTCGGCTCATGAGACGCCTCGGTGCTTCATGAAGCTTCATCTCGCCATCGCTACCAAAAACTCTCAGAAACAACGAGCATCACAGGGAGGGTTGCCTGTACCAACAGGGTTGACCGTCAGGCTCAGAGCAAGTCGTCCTGCTGCTCTGAGTCCCCAGCTGCCTGACGAGGTGAGGAGTCAGACAGGAGTCAGGCGCACCCTCCAGCAGAGATCTTCTCTGCGGGAAGACTCACACAAGCACACCCGCACTAGTGTCATGGCAGTTGAAAGAGATTGCAAAACGTGGTTTGAGATGACATCATAAATGTGGTTTACGATGTGTGTTCGTTGTTCAGCTAAGTCCTCGACGCGTGGTTTTCCGGTCAGACTGACATTTAATCCTCGTTGGGCGAGTTTTATAACGCAAACATGTTTGTGTTGCCTGCTGTCGCCGAGGCTTAGCTCGATTTAAGTGTAATTACAGTCCCTTCGTCAACATCAATCCCTCTGTCAGCAACGTTCCATAGTAATGTCCACTCATTTATGACTGGGCAGTGGGATCTCAGCGAAAGGGACATGAGCCTTGTTTTGGCTGTCGAGCTAAAAGCGGGTTTACAACTCACAGTGAAGTCATGCTAGTCACACAAAAGCTGTTAGTTTTCTCTTTTCCTTTTCTCTTCTGGAGGCAGTTATAGTTTGGCTAAACCTGCCTTCAGTTTCTTGGTCTTAAATATTAAACAACTCATCTGATTCGTTTAGCCTTAAACTGGTGTCCATGTCTAATTGTCTCAAAGCAAGCTGTCCCGCAGCGTTAAGTGAAAACAAGCTTTTGTGTCCACAGAAGTATGTGTGCATTTTGACAGCTGGTGAGCTGAGAAACATTTAGGATGTTAGCATCTGAATTTTGTTTGACTGGAAAACATTTTGAGCAGAAAACACACACACACACAGTACAACTAGCTTGGCCTTAAAACTGGAGAATAATCAACTCACTATTCTGTACAGTTCTCCTCTGGCCTCCACGTAAGTTCCCAGCCTCACATCACATCTCACTATTTGTTTCTGCGCCTCACACAGTTTCACTGAAACACACACCAGCCATGTGGGAGATGAGGATCTTGGCTTCGGGAAGTGGGGTTCTGTAGTTGGGGCTCCCAATATGTAGTAGAGGACGTCAGAAAACATAACTAATGAAATGTGAACGTAAATATTATCCTCAACAAGAGCCTTGACTTTGCTTTTTCTCTGACAGTGTCAAGTTTGACTTTTTTTTATATCAACTACTTCTTCCATCTGTCATTGTTTTATGTTTGTGGTTTAGCCATTTTGACATGTTTTGTTCTTGCTTTATTTATTTTATGTCTGGTTGTTTCTAAGCACTTAGGATTTGTGAATCTGTGTGGTAACACTTTATTTGAAGGGGGTTGAATAAGACTGACATGACACTGTCATAAACACATGTCATGAACATGAATAAGCCTTCATGAATATTTATGACTGTTGTCATAAAGCGTCATTCGGTAAATTATGACACTTTTAATACAAAGTTGACATTATTCAAAATGTCTTTGTTACGACAACTTGACATTAACCAAGAAATCATCACCGATATAAATTTGTTATAAAAGTATTACTGATTGCACTTTAAAAATGAGGTAACGTTATGTTATTAAAGGTAAAGTTTAAACAGTAATGATTTCCTGGTTAATGTCAAGTTGTCATAACAAAGACATTTTGAATAATGTCAACTTTCTATTAAAAGTGTCATAATTTACCGAATGACGCTTTATGACAACAGTCATAAATATTCATGAAGGCTTATTCATGTTCATGACATGTGTTATGTCATGTTTATGAAAGTGTCATGACAGTCTTATTCAACCCCTTCAAATAAAATGTTACCATCTGGGTTTTCCATTTTCATTGATCATGGTGATCCTGAGGGAATGGCGTACCTCCTCCTCCTCCTGTGCTGCTCATCTTCCATTAGGACAGGAACTGGTCCTCCTGTGTGGGTAAGCCATCTTGTCTCTAAGCCACGGATTTAAAAGACCGTTTCAGAAAGCGGGATAAGTGAAAAACCTGGGTAGGTTCTGGGGTAACCATGTGAAGACCTGGCACAAAGTCAGAAATGGCGTATCCTTGTCTGGGGATGTTGAAGAGTAAATACTCTGCTGAGATCTCTGTCAGCAGAAGGTGATCATAACCCGATTAGATGTTTCATCATTCCCGGATTAATATATTTTCAAGCGTTACCGTTTTTCGCCACCATCAATTTGAACACAAAGAAGCATTATGAATGAAATTTCCGGCTGCACATCACTCATATGATAACAAGGACATTCTTTGTGCTGCACTTTGCTTTAACGCTCCTGTCAGAAATGTTACTGTAGCACCTAAACTGTTAAGGTACAGCAGAGGAACCTCTGGGGTGGATATAAATCTATCACTCATTAATACAACGAGATCATTAAAAAAAGATCCAGAATGCTATTGTTAAAATAGAGAAATAGGTATTTCAATGGGGGTTGAAATTGTCTGTCGGAAAAAAACACGGAAAAAACAGAGAGGATTTTGGGTGGTTTATTGCATTTTGTGTTGCTTGTTACGTGGCAGCCATGTTGTCTTCCCCAATGTGTCCATATGGTTTAGCTAAACCAGTATTTAAGTCCCCTCATGTGTTATTTGTTTCATTTTTAAAAGTTTAATGTTAGTCCACATTGTGTGGCAACTCTGATTAAAAAGAAAATAGATACTAAATATGTTAATATTTTATAAATTTAAGCAAATCGGTTTTTAAACAGATAGAAAAAGGACAGATATGTGTTTGTTGAGTCTCTTTGTAGACGAGGATGGGGAAAGAACTGTAGCTGCTTCCAAAATTACACTGGAGACGGAAGCAGATAACACTCAGACGGACACATGGAGAAAGGCGAAGTCGTAGTCCACTGCTGATTAGCAGATGCGGGAACTCAAATGATGCCGCAACGGCGGAAAACTCATTTTGCAATGGAAAAACTTTGTTAATCTGTCTATGTTTAGTTGCATGGGAGAAAAGTGTGATGTATGAACTAAAACAGAACACTATGATGTTTATAGCCTCAGTTAATTTGCAATGCATGTCCAACTTCAACAGCTTAAAACAACTTAAAATAAAACCTAACAAAATAAAATGTCATACATAAAATAATCCTAAAATGAACTTGAAACAGACCACAGTGAAGCAAGAGCCATCATGGAGTTGTGGCTAAGCCCAGAAGAGGTTTTGCAAAAAGGCACCTTACAGTTGCTGCTGGCTGCACCACAAGATACTAAGCCTCCTTATCTAAGAGGAACCAAAAGGTCACTGAGCACCTGAGGACGCTGACCTTTCAAATCTAACATGTTTCACTCCAAAATTTTAATTGCTTGGTTTTATATCATCTTTGGAGGCCTGATGGTTGCTTGAAACCAGGATGTCACACAGTAACTTAAGAGGGTGCGTCGCAAAAAGGCGCTCAAATTAATCGCAAATACACACGCAATAAAATCCTGAAATAAGAAAATGTGACGGGTGAAACAGCGGCGCTTTGCCATTTATTTCGATTAACAAGCAAACTGCAGAACCGGTTCTTGAATCAGTCACGTGATATGAGGCTTCAAATGTCACCACCTGCTTCTTCAACTCAAGCCTCTTGACTTTTTAAAGTTCTCAACATTTTTTATTTGTAAGGGAAAAAAAAGAATTAATTTCCTGCTGTCAATTTGTCAATTTCCTTCAGTTACACGTCTATGCATTTTGTTATTTGTCAATCAAATAAAATGACAAGAAAACTCTTTGTTTACCATAACAGACACAGCTGGTAAAAGTTACCAATCGTTTGACAAATTTCTGTGGCAAAACCACAAAATGCTCGCTTTGAAATTGTTTTTGTGGATTATGTGGATATAAAACAGAAACAAGAAGAGTCCCAGTTAAAGGACGACACCAAACACACAGCAAATTAAGAAAACAAGACAGATTAGGAGCGGAAGGATGAAAAACAAAAGTGATTCCTTTTTAGAGCCTCTCTGGGACAATACAAACACAATAACTTCATAAATCTCTTTATTATTTTCATTTGTTTTCTTTGTTTTCCTCCATGTAATTTGAGTATAAAACAACGACCCCCCAAGAGGCTGTTGTGAAACCTGCAGATATAATTTTATTTAATTAGTCTGGACTGCATTTAAACATTTCTATTTCAAAATCTAAAATTCTTAGACTGAACATTCCTGAACTAGATAATTACACTAAACCGATTCTATAAATGAAGATCTATTTTATAGCGTTTGACAAAATTACCTTTAAAATTAGACAGGCACAAAAGTGGTAATAAATAATGAGTTTTGAAAACAACTACGGGTTCTTGGAGAATATTGTTTTCTAAAACTATTCATAAAACCTTGCCTCATTTTTATGAACCAAATATCCTGGATTTTGGGTGATTTGCATTGCAGAGCTGCTCATAATTACCTTAATTGCCTCTATGTGTCTCATGTTTGATTGAAACTTTGAGCTTTACTTTGAGTTAGATAAGTTCTCTGTTCCCTCTCCAGAAGATGCTTGTGAGGTTTGGCTGTGAAGGCGTGTCCCTTCTGAAGAGTACACAGGATTAACAACCAAGTTCAGGGGATCGGCGGCAATTTGAATTCACCCTTGTTTGCCATGACATGATAGCAGCTGGAGCAAGTTCCCACCGGCTCACTCTTACGCACACGTCAGCGCTCGTCATCAGCCCTGGGTGATTCTGCTGAGTCAGCAGATAAAGCAGAGCCTGGGGATGTTTTATCTGTGCGTCTGTGTGACAGTGCTTGTCTGAGTGTCTGTGGGATGGAAGGGCTTTTCCAGAAAAAAAAAAAAGTGGTTTCAGCTTAAGCGGAACAACTTGAGAGATGCTTTTCTTTTCATCCTGCTGCTACGTCTCTCACCCAGATATCAGTGTTGTTGTTTAGTATATCAATAATGTATATTGACACAGTTTTGTATTGTCCTGATAATGTACCGTTTTTTTTTAATAGTGATTGCTAATTTCTCAATTCATGAGGTTCGTTTTTTCTACTTCCTGTTTGTGTTTATTCACCAGTCAGCTTTCACAGAGCTGCCTGAAGCGTAAATGTACTACGTCCCCCAGGCCAGCAGGTGGCCTCAAAGACAACGTCAGCGTAAACGAAATGCTGCATCTCTTTTACTTCAGAAATCAGGATCTAGAACTTACCTAGCTTAATTTTGTTCCAAGTTTAAAAACAAGTGATATTTTCAAATTGTTATGTGCTAACTACTATTAGCGAAAAGTGTGGTAAAAATGTGTAATTTTATGCATTTATACGATCAACGAACATGCTTATAAAGAGATTATACCTTGAAGAGCAGCTAACACTGAGGAAGTCATATTGGATCTTAAGGTTGGTGCGCATTTTTCAATTTTCCAACTCATGTCATTTTATTATATTGCCATTCATAACGAAATGCTAAAAATTCAATCGTTGGATCACGTGTAAAATTAACTCAAAAAATATGAACAGTCTTGCATGGCTGCTTTAAAGCACAATGAGTTAAAATTGGTTTGTGTTCTTTCACTGTAATGAGGCTGTGTGAAAAGCTGAATCCTGGATCTGATTCTCAAGCCAACTAAGCCAATTAGAAAATAAATAAATAAATAAATCTTACAGTTTTATTAAGTGTTCACATTCGAAAACACTCAATGATGAATAACATTTGATCCTTCAATTCTACATGAACGATACGCTCAATCAAAACACTCCAACCTCAGATGAAGCTGAATTGTCTTCAATGCCAACTTTTGTATTCAGTAACTAATTTAAAGCTGATTTGTGCCCAAAGAAACAAAATAAACCCAACCAATAATTCATTATTTGGTTCCAACTGTGAAAATAAAATGTCTTTGCAAAAACCCATGTTTTTTTTTACTATTAGCTAAAAGATTTCTATTATCTGATCACTTTATTCATCGGTTCCTCATCTTTGCTTTTCTATATTTTTTTGTTTCAGTATATTTGTACATATAGCATTTATTTTCATTTGAATAAATGTATTTTTTTTTCTGTCAAAATGTTCTAGGGGGACTCAAAAATCAAATAGCAGATCTTTGACATGCGTTTCTCTCGTTTCCCAATTTACACAATTAAGCAGATTAAAGAAAATCATCCATCACTCTTGCCAAGCAATGTGTTAATGAGAAGAACTTTAGCATGCTTTCCTGTAAATTACCTGCAAATTTGATTTGTAAAATCTTTAACGTGTGCGTTATTCTGATAACCGTACATATACTGGATATGAAAAGGTGAGTCAAAAAATAAAGAAATAAATAAAAATCAGCAAAAGAAACTGAAGCCTCTGGTTGTTACAGTGTTCCTGTGGTCTATAAAACTAGTGAACATTCTCCCAGAAAGCCACAAAGCAAAGCTGTTCAGTGGACGATCACATATTTATATTTATATTTACATGTATGTTGCAAAGAGATTTTTTTTCTCCCCTTACTGTCCAAAATTCAATCTGACTAAACCTTTTCTGTCTTCAGTCAGGCAGAATTGCCAAAATATTTCTTAAAACCTTTCAGAGATTTGTGTACATATTTAAAATTTTCTTGAATACAAACGTTTATGTAAATCTTCATGACTTTGGTCAAACGTTTTATTGTTCCACAATCTTTTTGCAATAGTTAGCCCCGCTCCTCTGTGTGGGGTTTGTAGACTGCCTCACACACACACACACACACGCACACACACACACCTACACACACACACACACACACACACATACTTCATCAGTTCTTCCCAACAAACTTTCCATAGGACTGAGATCAGGGCTTTGTAACGGCCACTATAAAACAATAATACTGTCGTCCTTAACCTGACTAATTCGACTGCGTGCTTCAGCTCACTGTCCACCTAAACGGCCCCTTTGTGTCCAAGTTTTAACTTCGTAGCTGACGTCTTCAGTTGTTGCTTCAGTATTTCCACATAATGTTTATTCACCATGATGCAATATGTTTTATGAAAAGCACCAAAGCTCCCTTACAACATGATGCTACCACTCCCTTACTCTGCCACTGGGATGGTGTCCTCAGACCTTGACTTCCCTGTTTTTCCTCTAAATCAAACAACGGTCAATTTGTGCAAAAACGAAGTCCTGAGCGTAACCGCGGTAATCCTGATTTTTATATTGCTTTCGGGAAAAATGCTTCGTTTTTTTTCTGAGCAGCCTTCCAGCCAGAGTTGGTAATGAACTTGTTTTACTGTAGATGAAGTCTTCTGCACACCAACACACTTTCATTTCTGGGTCACTGAATGGATGAAATGATGGTTGAAGACTCTTGTAATGAACATACTTGCATATAATAATTACATTTATTGAGCAGCAATCACAGATATAGATGAATAGAGAGTCCTATTAATTCAACCTAAAGTGAATTTTTCACGTTACGTAGCTCAGTGACGGACTCCTGTAATGCCAGACAGGATTTTCAAATGCAGGTTAGAGTATTATTTTTATGCTGCAAGGGGAAACAGTAATACTTCCTCTTTACTTTGCCGTTATTGCAACCACATTGTCACAGCATCATGTCCAGGAACAAAACATTTGGCTATGAATCTTGTTGTAATATCACCCTAATCCATCAGTGCCATGGGCACCACTTAATAGAATAAACATGACGAACTCATTTTGTTTTTGTTTTTATGGAAGGTTTTTTTTTTTCTCTAGGTGGAACGATTGGTTTTTGTTAACTTTAATATATAGCACAATGCAAAAGATCCTCCACAAATCATGACCTCATGCCGCGGAGGCAGAAAATGTGTAAAAATTTCATGCTGGCACAATGGATAGAAGCAACGTTTTTTTTTCTTTTCCCCTCCGCATGAACTTGGTTATCAGTGTGACGAGTCTTGCCCCTGGTGGTGATGACAGCGCTGGGCCTTCTGTCATAGTTGGATTTAATTATTTCAAGGCCTGAGGCAAAACACCGTGATGAGGCTCTTCATCTTTCCCTTCATCTTTTTATGGTGTTTTGTTGCACTGAAACATTCTATGCGTTGAACTTTTTACACTTCTACACTAGAGCCACACTTACCCAACACACGTTCATGCAGACGTACACAGATTACTCTGTAACTTGTAGTAAAGTGTCGGGATTGACAGTTGTCATGAAGTGTCATTTGGTAAATAATGACACTTTTAATGCAAACTTGCTCTAAAAGTTGCATTAAAAGTCTGTTAAAAGTGACAACTTTGCATGATTTTTAATGGACTTTCAATGCAACTTTTAGAGCAACTTTGCATTAAAAGTGTCATTATTTACCGAATGACACTTGATGACAACTGTCATAAACATTCATCAAGACTTCTTCATATGACAGGTGTTGTGTCAAGTATGACAGTGTCATGTCAGTCTTATGCACACCCCTTCAAATAAAGTGTTACCCTAAAAATGTAAACCATCGCCTGTAATGACTTAGTTTGCCTTTACTAATTCTAAAAATGTTAGTTATTTACAATTCGCTGCTGTTTAGTACAAGGCATCTAATTGTTTGTTTGGTTTGGCGTTTACCATGGACACAAGAGATTAAACATTTGGAAGAAGGTGTTGAGCTCAGCTGACATCTAAGCTCGGCATTCTGACCATAACTCGAAATGCTAACTGTGGAGAAAATGCACCATGCATCATCCTGATTGTAGCCTTTCCCTTGTGGTGAACGTGCTGTGAGGATGCTTGTCATCGGCACGGACGGGGATGGAGATGGATGGAGCAAAAAGTACAGGGCGGTCCAGGAAGAAAAGCTGTTTGAGGCTGAGCTGGAGGTTCATCTTACAGCGGAACCAGCGACTCGCACATCCGTCAAACGTGATTGAGTTTCTGCTACTCTGCAAAGAAGAATGGGCAGAGATGAGGAAGCCGGTGGAAACGTGCCGCTTTAAAAGAGAGCAGTTCTGTGAAGTATTGATACATAGAAATACACATGACATCAACAAAATCTGTGAAATTCCTTTCATTTCACAAAAAAAATACAATGTCTATGGCTGTAATTTGACCAAATGTGGAGTGTGAATGCTGTGCAGGAAAACAGCCATTAAAGTAAATACTTTTAGCGAGGCTGCCACTAAATTTGAACTTTGTCACAGAACCACTTGGACTACTCAGTTCGTCAAGATGTACAGCATTATCACTGGACCAGAATCAAATTCATATTGTCTTTTATATGGAAATATTTGACCCGGTTTGGTTCCATTTAAAAGGTGGAGGCCTCTTCTGGGCCTTTTTGTGTTGCAAATCCGATTCCAAGAACCAACCACGTGTAACATGTTGGAATGATATCCATGTATTTCCAGCTGAAGTTATATAAACTGAATTTACAATGCGCTGCATGAGAGAAAAGTCGTTCTTCCACTTGGGATGATCCCCATGCCAACATGTAACACAGAACACCATGACCATCGTACGTGAGATAATCCACTGTACTGTCCCGTAACTCCTGCTTGGTTTAGAGTTCTAGCAAGCCTCTGAAATGGACTCATAGCATGAAAATCAATGCATTAGAAACATGTGGAAGACTGCAGCTCACAGTGGGCTGTACACAGAGGACTGTTGAAGGACCTTCTTAAAGGTAATCAGATTCATTTGTTAGAAAAAAGGATCAACATCCTGCCTGTCAGATAAGAACAATCCAATTCAGTAGTGTGTGGTAATTCTTAGCAGGAATCTAGGTTAGGGCCCAGAACAATTCCCCATGTACTGTAGAACAATAATGGACTCATGTTTCTGTAGTTCTGTGCCAAAGCAGGTACATGAAAGAAGCACAACGACAGCTTTATAATAGTTTCTGATTTATGTTGCGCACCTTGTAATTTCTTCTGTGTGGATTTGATTGTATACTTTTTCTGAACTGCAAAGTTTCCATAGACTAACAGGAGAAGGTTTCAGCATCACACTTGGTAAAATCACCAGGAAGCCACACTGACAGTGTGAGGGAAACTCAGCTTTCGTTTGAATGGAGAGGAGCTCCTGTTTTCTATCAAATTATTATGTTTTTACATGAAACGCCTACAATTTACATGGTGTACAAGCACACTCGCACCAACTGGCTGTACCTGCTTATCCTTGCAGGGTCGTGTCTATCGCTGGCAGTCATTGGGGCAGGATGCACCCGAGACGGGTCACCAGTCCGTCACAGGGCAACAGACATGAAACAAGCTGAATGACAGCAGGACAAACAACACATACACTCACCTAAGGGCAATTTAGAGAGGCCAATTCAATCAGTCAATCAATCCACCAGTAAGGCAGTTCAAAGTGCTTTACATCATGAAACACAAAAGCATGTAGTCAGAAAAGACGCCATACAGTCAAGAATTGGGCAAACCAGAAGCAAACGTCACACTTTGATGAGTGCCATCATCAAAATCATCAACACACATCAAATATGTTGGTCAGTGTTTCATTTATTGTGGTTCAAAAGCAACTCTAAACAGGTGAAACTCAAATTTAGGATCTGTGGAAAGAACAGAAAATTCTGCTAGTCAGTCTTACTGAGCCTCAAGGAACTGTTCAAAATGTTCACTTTGGCAGAGACATACCCCGAAATTCATGTGACTTTGAAAATATTTGAAAACATTTTCCCTGAACTTCCCGTCTCTACACGATTTTGTCTTGGTCCATCACTTAAAACCCCCAAAAAGGACAGAAAGTTAAGAGTTTGAATACTTTAACTGTGCTTTACAAAAATTGCAGGAGTTGTGTTTGTTTTTTCCTTGTGCCCTGAATTCTGTTGATTAGATTCCTTTTGTTTTTCCTTTCATTTGTTCAAGCTTCTTTGATTTACGGTGGGTGTTCCCCGCAAGAAAGTCCTCACATCTGGATCCTTGTAGCATTTTTCTGTGCACATGGTCATGCTATGTGTGCTCTAACCTGCACACATAAATCAGAGCGCACACAGCAACTGAGCTGGGTCAAACGAGAATACCTTGATGGGCATGTCTGAGTTTACTGCCATGGCAACAATCTACAATTTTTCTAATGATTCTTTCATTTATTCAGGGGAAAAGGCTGTCCAAAACCAATCTGGCCCTATGTGGGGAAAACCAATCGAAACACATTTAGAAAGTCACGTTAGTTTCTTCTTGCTTCCACGTTTCATAATGGCACCCAGAGAATTACTGTAACATGAGAATCCGCCGAGATCAACAAGAGAAAAGAATAGCCATGAGAGAGGCAGCTGCAATAAGAAAGTTGTACACGATAGTTCAGTACTAGACTAGACAGAAGCTAGTGTCTATGGGCAGATTTCCAAATCATCTCAAACTCCAAGACAACAACATGGATCCTCAAGTTCTTCTACTGATCGTAAAGTATGGGACACTAACGACATGCTCATTTTGTAGGCACTGTGTTTTCGGATGGACACAGTCCAGAAAATGTTCTGTTCAGCAAATTTTGGTTCAGCTGGCAGAGAAGATCCCCTGATAATTGTTGTGTGGTCAAATCCACAAACCTTCTGAAACCTCCAGGTATCAAGCAAAATCATGAAACCACTGGGTTAAACGTAAAGAGGAGAATAAAGGCATTTTTTCATAGCAGAATGCCCCTCAAAGCCCCTTGGGCTGATAGTTTTAAGGCTTATTGAAATTACAGTGAAAATGAATGTCCAGTTCACACATCTGCTACGTGTTACATCATTTACACTCTCATTTTCTGTTACTTATTCTGAAAATTGTTGCAAAAACAAATTAAAACCCAGTACGAGTACGGCGAGGGCGAGACCTCCATCTGGAGGCAAACAGCAGCGTGTCATAGGTGTCTGAAGCTCCGCTGACTCTGACCCGCTGAACGCTATCTCTCTGGCTTTTGTTTTCATCTTCCTCTTGTTTTTATTTTTCCTCCTCCCTCTCTTTTTTTTCAATATAGTTTTTTTTTTTTTTTTTTTTTCTGACTGTTTAGGCTTGACACAACAAACAGAAAATGTTTCCATGGTTGCACTTCCACCGTCCAAGAAAAAGGCAACAGTGCATCACTTCTGAGAAAGTGTTTTTTGTTTTTTTATTTTTTTAAATCCCTAAGCAATATGTCTTGCTTAATCACAAGTGATTCTTTTGTTGTTAAAAAGTCGTCTCGAGTTTCTCATTTTAAATTGAGTGATTTTGGCTTCTTAAATTTTTCATAACCCCCAAATAGATTGTTTTCCAACTTTATGTTTGGGTTGTTCCCTCCTGAAGATGACCTCACCTGTTTCTTTCTCCATGACACCACCTGAATTAAAAAATAAATAAATAAAATAAAGACGACTTTTCAGATTTCTCTGTGTGTAGGTGTGGTTTGTTACTGTGTGTCTGCGTCTCTGTGTGCCAGAGTGTAAAAGACGAGCATGCTTTGAGGCAAGCCAGCACAATTTTCAGTTTAGGCCGCATGTGTTTGGATTTATCATTTATCACTCGATTAACACCTAATTTTTAAGGTAATCTCATTGTGTGATGGCTCTAAAGGGAGCTGGCGATGCTGAGGGACTAAGGTGTGGTGGGGTTAAATGGTTAAAGGAGGCCTCATATTCTGGAGCCCCCAGCTTTGCCATGGAAATGGGGAGAAAACAAAGCTCAGGCCAACAAGATTACTGCAGCCATGGAGGATGCAATAAAAGGTAATAGCCTGATAAGGCCAAACTGTTATTAGTTTTCGCTCGTCACATGGATTAAATGGAATCGAGGCGAAATATGTTTTACTCCGGTCTTTCTCAGAAAGTCGAGCAACATTAAAATCACAATAAATAATCCAGTGATTCAGTAGAAAGACGTCTCTAAAGTAGAGGCATAGCAAAAAAAAAAAAAAAAAAAAGCCATCAAACAATCCACAACAACTGTATTTATTGAAAACCACCGTTTGAGGGATGATATTTCGTCGCATTCGAACACAGATTACTTTGGAATCGCCGTCAACTCAAAGTCGCAGACGCAGACGTCTTCTGTTGCCTCAAAACGTTTTCATCTGTGATTGTGCTGCATTTGACTCCAAATAAAGCACTAATAACGCTTCACTACGTCTACTGCAGAAAAGAAGCAGTACATCATGATGCTGCCACCACTGTGAGGGATGATGTGCTGGACAGATTTTTATTGCTAACTGAAATGAGTCAAAATGTTTACTCTTGGCGTTGTCTGTACAGAGCACATTCTTTCAGATATTTGCTGTGTGGTAAACTGAAAGTGCCCCATCTTGTGGGTTTCTTTAAACAATCGTTTTGGTTCGATTCAGGTCAGGTTTGTGAAGTGAATGAATAAACTGTCCCTCAATGGAAAGAGTGTGCTGCAATCTGAAAATCTTGGATCTGCTCCGTCAAACTGCTGCATCCTACGTGCACAAAGGGACGTCACTGCAGATCCTTCCTCCCAGCAGGCTGAAAGAGTTTACAACCATCACTGCTCCCAACAATCCCCTTCCCGTTATCCGTAGCGTTCTCATTTCAGATGACATTCCTGCATCTATATGCACAAAGACAAATGCTTATCTTATTTTCTTTTTTCTTTAAATTACTCAGCTGCTAATTTTGTAATTCAACAGCAGAGCACTATTTTTCTTATATCTGCCTTTCCTGCAGAGTCTCTTACTCTTATTTTAATTTTTGTTTTTTTGTTTTTTTACCTTTGTATGAATATGCATGCTGCTGGTACACCTGAATTTCCCCTCTGTGGGACAATAAGGCTTATTTCTATTTTATTCAATTTCATTGGTGTAAAAATGTGTCCGACCAGATTATTTATTTGGAATGTTTGAAGGTATGGTGATTGTTTTATAGCCTAATCCTGCTGTGTTTGTTTGTTTATTCACTATTTATTTTTCTGACAATAATCTGAGGTGTTTGCAGAAGAGCAAATGCTTTAGCAAATAGACTAAATTACCTCCATTTATTAATAACTAGACTTCTTAAGGAAACTGGTTGCCCTTCATTTTATTTTGTGGTGTCAGAGCGAAGGGGGCGTAATACATAGTCATTTCACATTTTTAATATTTTAAATTGTAAAAAAAAAAATGCTAAAAACTAGGATTTGCTTTTTCTTATCTTGTCAGTTATGCACAACTTTCTGTTGGCCGATCACTTAAAACTCCGTCAAAACATAAAATTAGTTTTTTTAACATGACAAAATGTGGAATAAGAAGTTCAATATATTTGAATAGTTTTCCATGGCACTCTGCTTTCTATGTTGTACGAATCTTTTGAAACTGCTGTCGGTCTAAAGCCTGCTACGTCTTGTTACTGTGGTAAAATAAATCCTAGAAGCACCGTTTCCCAGTCCTTCTCGGTAATTTGTGGTCTGATGCTGCGACTCTGCCAGAAGGTATATGTGTCCAGTGAGGACGGCTTCCACTGCGGACCGGTAGATGTCTGCGATGGGTTTCATGAGCCTGCCATGACTCTCAGATATCTCAGAAGAGAAAGTCACTGTTGTGCCTTTTTTCATCACGTACTTAATGCTGAGGGATCACAAGAGGAAGTCAGGACTGCAGCTGCCAAAATCCTTGGCCATTTGGCAGATTATTTTGTCCGGTGGAACAAAGAGTTGGACGGCCAGAGCAGAAAACCGAGATGATTTAACAGTCTTCAAGGAGGTTTGAGTGAAGCTGTTTTTTTTAAACGCACATTGTTAGTGCTAATGTGAAACAGCTAGGTTTTCTCCAGGTACTGCAGTTCGTCCCTGTAGTCTATTAAACATCCATGTTAGGTTAATTAGTGCTGTAAATGGATGAGGTGAGGTTTTGTGTGTGCATTGTGAGTTAACCCTCCGATGGTCTGTTTACCTGTCCAGAGTTTGTCCCTCCTTTCGACTAATGATTGTGTAGACGTGTAGACGTACTCCATCCATACACAGCACTGGTACAGCTAGAAAACGTTTACTGAGGGTTTGGAAAGACAGAAACTTTATGAATGATATGCAAAGACTAACATATTTCTGCCCCATAACCCTGAACAATGACCAGATATAGAAAATGGTTAAATCATTGATATACATGTGTAAATGTAGTAGCAGCAGTACTTTAATAATGACAGGTATTACAAACAAAATACACACACCTAAATGTGTGTATTAGAAGATTAGACTAGCTATCCATTATTATTATTATCCTGTGCCTTAAGGACCAGCATGTTTCATCTGCTTCCCTGCTTTAACAAGCCTGATTCAGACAACTGCAGTTCAGCAAAAGCCTGTTAGTCAGAAATCAATCGTAACCAGGTTTGTTGAAGCAGGGAAACATCTAAAACATGCAGTGCATCTTGAGAACCAGTGTTGAAAAAGGCTACGAACGGTGATAGACTAGACAAATGTTGAAGTTTTGCCATGTCGGGTTTTCGTGCAGATAACATAACCCAAGTCATACTTCTGGCTTGTCAGAATTAATTTGATTAAATACCGAAAGCTGCCCAATCCTTCACGGGAGTCAAAGGGAAAAGAAAAAAAAAACAAACTGTATGACCACAGTTGCAACTTTGAGTCCCATCGAAATAAAAATAGAGATGAAAAATATACACAAGTTGTCTCACAATTACACAGTGTGTAGTGGAGTGCAGTTGGATAACAAGGCAGCCTGCTTGTTTCAATTTGCATGACTCTATTAGCAGGATGAACTACTCTGCAAGTCTCCCTGCTGTGTGGGTTAACATGGACAATCTGTCACCCAGGACAGAGAATCTCAGAGTAATGATAATCTGCTCTGTAATGACAGTTTGTCATTACTCTCCTACTGAAAGTAATGACAGAATTACTTAGAACAGACCAGTAAAAGCGTTGATACAATGTCCTGTCGGCCTTTTATTTGGCTCTTAAAGTGAACATGTCGAATTGTCAAAATTTGCCTTACGACCACACAATTAGCGATCGCTAACAAACGACAAAGGAGATGATGGTGCTGTTAACGGAGACAGACCAAGAAG
Source organism: Poecilia latipinna (assembly GCF_001443285.1). Taxonomy (NCBI): domain Eukaryota; kingdom Metazoa; phylum Chordata; class Actinopteri; order Cyprinodontiformes; family Poeciliidae; genus Poecilia; species Poecilia latipinna. The sequence goes on along the minus strand of NW_015113174.1, from coordinate 110,808 downwards.
ACGAGGCAAAGCCCGAATGCCTTGGCTCAGGGGACGTCGGGACAATTTAGAGGCGCAAATGAGGGCGTTAGGAACAATTCAGTGTGGTCACCACAGTTTGTAAGGACATAAAGCAGATGCAGCATCAGCCTTCGTGCAGCCAGGAGCTGATTACTCGACTGCCAAATCCTGCCTCTAAATGGCAGCGTCATTATCTCATCACCAGCTCCAGTTCTTTTTTACAGCCAGCAGACATCTGGACGGCCAAAGGAGGGACTGGAGCCGCTCTCATTGTCTCCGTTTAAATGATAACTGGAGTGAAACATTTACTTTTGTGTCCCTTGTTTTTTTTTTTGTTTTGTTTTTTGTTAATTCCACTTTTGGAAGCAGCAAGAGGTCCCTTCTGGCTTCGGGTCTACACAGTATATTTTTCCAAAAGACGTTTTTTTTTTTTGTAAGAAGAAGAAAAAAGTGGTCGAGGCCTTAAAACCAGTCGCTTTCTTATAGTTTAATCGTGAAAACTGACCTTAAGTGTGACGACGGAGGTCTATGGTTTTAATGTCATTTTGGATTCTTTGTTGAACTCCGGAATGAGTCAATAATTGAGTAGTTTTAGTAGGATGGCCATCCCTGGGAAGGTTCACTGCTGGTTCATTTATTATTTTTTTCATTTGCAGATAATGATTCTTTGAAGTCCCAAAACCCAAACTGAATGATGCTGGTGACTTTGTTTCTCAAATGTTTTTGAATTTCTGCACATCGGGCCATTTTGTCTTGCTTTGCAAAATGCTTTAGCCAGATATCCTTTAACAGATTCCTGCCATCATGGAGAGACTTTTAAAACTAATATTTGATGAAGATTTTACTTCTCCACTTGTAAAACACCCTGAAATAATGAAGCATTGTCTGCACTGAGCTGTTGAGTTCTGAAAAAAGTCACACTTAAATGTAACTCTAAGCACAAATTAGCTTACAGACATGACCGCCTGATCACACTGATCGTTTATAGAGCACAACATTTGGACAACAACAGACAGAATACCCAGAGTGAAGTGACAGCGTTGAACAAGGTTCACAGAAGACTTTCATCCTCCGCAGGCTGGTGAACTCATGGAAAAACCTCGTACAAAGCTTCTACAGATCCCAGCTGCTTTCCTGGCTTCCCCCCTTAACGGTTGAATCAGAAGATGGCAACCAACCACCGGATCACATTTGGCAGCAGCAGTAGCCAAATGATTTGCAGAAGAGACAGTTACATGGAATGCAGCTCCTTTAAGTTCCCAGAAAGCCTGATAGGTTGGGCGAGGGGAATGTGACTTTCTCTCTCTCTCTGTCTCTCTCTCTCTATCTTGAGGAGAAGTCCACCGGGACAACGCAGAACAATTGCTCACATTCATTTTTGTTTTTTTATGTTTAAGTACGCCCTGCCAACACACTGTGCAGCTTAAAGAGAGGCGTCACGTTTTGACAGCGTTGTGCAGCTGGGTACTTATTGTTTTCCACGTACTACCGTAAATGGAAGCTAGAGTCTTGAAAAGGAAAGGCTGAAAGAAACGTCCTGCATTCACAGCCACCCTGTTTAGGATCGGTAAAAGCGCTTTTATCTTTTATCATGCCTCAGACTTGAGTCCTGTAATATTATATTGAGAATAAAATGCTGCAGATCTACTTTGCTGCCTAAGAGTTCACTCACTGACAGATACCTTGACTGGTCGGGGCTGTGCACTGTAAAACATTTGAGCCGCATTTAGTTGTGTCTGCCGTCTTCAACTCTTTAAGTCAAATAAATTTAGCCAGTTTTAGGTTTTGAAATGTCTGAGTTTGTCAAAGATAAATTTACAGTGGTAAGTTCTGCTAACTTTTTATTAATTTTGTCAAACTTCAACAAAGAGTTGAATAAACTGGAGTTTTTAGGTTAGCACTTAAAAAAGACAAAGACAGGAGTGATTGGTTGGTTGCATCAAAATGCTAAGCTAAATGGTTTTGAGCTGAGTTCATTGTGGTGTTTAGTGAAAGTCACTATCAGAATTTTGTTCATGGAATTTGAAACAAGAATTTAAATTATTTTAAACTTATTTTAACTTGATATTGTGAATAAAAATAAAGGAGAAGTGTGTGCTCTTGAACCAGGTGAGGGCAGCTTTTTCTTGCATATTGTTAAATAATTATTTGGTTGAAATTGCAGCATTACGTTAAAACTAATAATTTAAGAATAAAGAACTTTAAAAAAATGTCTAGACAAATTGTCTACTCTTATTAAACCAACTTAATGAACTTTAATTTCTGTGTTAACACCAATACAAGTTTCTTGTTGATTTAAATTTCATTTTCAAGGCAGAAGGTGGACTTTTATCTTCAAGTTAAACCACCTTCAAATGTTTTACAGTGAGCAGAAATGGCGGCACAAACAGAGGAAGAATTATCTGTCGTGTTATTCAGTGGAAGGGCCCATCTGTCTGTCTTGGTCAGAGTACTTGACTTTCTGCTGATTGGTGACACTCAAGGGTTATTTTCTTCATCATCCTAGCTTTGAAGTATATTTTTGGTGGTTTTGAAGAAAAATTGAAGCTGATATTTAACTGCTCAACACAATTACGAGGCACGTCCTGCTGACTGATGGGAAATGTGAGAAGAAAGGAAGAGAGACGACGATGAACATATCAAATGTAAAGATGTGGCTCAGGTGCAAAGATTGCAGCTATTTAAAGAAATTGAACAAAATGAACCGACTGCATCCACTCAAAGCAATCTTTTTCAGCGAAAGTGAAGGATGGGTTTTCCAGACAGACGGTGGGGATCACAACACTGCGCTGTGTGCTTCTCAGGCACCAGCAATAATTAAGTGTTCCACTTGAGTTCACGTTCATGAGCCGCTGACCCGTTTCACCTTGAGAAAGATCAGTATCAGGGTATGTTGTCTGTCTGGCAGTCTGGATTGATAATTGCACGGTGGGCTGGTCGGCTGACTGTCCACCCACCTGTGACCCTCTCTGGTCCTTCCTGTCTTTTTCTTTTGAACTTGCTCATTGTCTCGTGGCACGTTAATGAGAGATGCCCGAAGGCACTTGTGTCCTCTTCAGAGGCAGATCAAGTCAAGGGATACACAGCAGCAATTACAAGCTCAACAAACCGTTAGCGTTTCTGATTAAAAACAGACGAAAGCTTCAGTTCAGCATAACGCCATGCACACAGCCAAGTATGCGAATGTAGATACTAAATGATGTTCCCCTGCTTTCTATTGCATGTACTTGTGTCTGCTACATCAACCTCACTTCATCTGACTAGAGCAGCTGTGGCTACAATGTAGTAGCCTGTCACCATCAGTGTGTGAGTGTGTGTGAATGACTGAATGTAGAGTAAAGCGCTTTGGAGTCCTCTGGACTAGATGAAAGCGCCATATGCATACGAGTCATTTGCCATTTACATGATCTAACAGCGAATCTTCATCAGCGCAGACAAAGCATTTGCATAGGGTAACATGGAATAGAGTCATGCTATTGTTATTTTGTGAATATAAAATGAGCTTTTTGATCTGAAATCTTTTCCTCAAACAGAAAAGCTGTTTAAAATGTGGTTTACCCTCCGGCTGTCTTAAGCTTTCTACCCTATTTTACTTTTAACAGAGGAATATTACCACAATTTTTTTGTCTATCATGTTTCATTGCTGTTTCTCACAGAGTTTTTTCCGATGACCTCAAATAGTCTGACCTTCTGAGAGAATCAAGGGATTGACCCACTGACCCTGAAGATGGGTCAATTATCCCTCCGTCTCCTCAGTTCCACCTGCTTTTGCTGTCAGTTTACCAAACAACTGATTAATATTAAAGGGTTAGAGAGCCAACACCATGTTCTCGTTAGCCTGCGCCGGTTGAAAAATCAAAAGAATAAGCCATGAGGGACTTGGTAAAAGTATTAGCAGCTGAAACAAGATGGATGCAAATGTCTGCTCAGATCACTCACCAGTAAAAGGCCATGCTGCAGTTTTGATGGTGGATGAATAACGCCTTCATTTCCACACTGAGAAGAGAATATATAATGTACTTAGATAAAAACATATTATATTTCAATGCAGCATGATTCAGAGCATTCTATTTTAACCTCAGCTAAAAAAAAAAAAAAAAAAATTGCTTGTGAATTTGTAAGCATTTTTTTCTCCATTGATTTCTTAAAAACCTTTGGTTATCCATTATCTATTTATAACAAAATACATGTATTTAACCACAAACTGAACACGCATGCATAGATATTGCAGTTTGATTATCCTATCATTATTTCCTTGCTTCCAGATGCCACTTCTCTGTCTTTTTTTTTTCAAAATTAGTTTTTCCAAACACCATCCTGATTGAACTTAATTTACTGTCAGAGTGGTAACCAAAGAGCCTCAAATAACCTCCAAAGAAATCAGAGGTCAACTCCAAGGTCAAGGTTTATCAGCATCAGATTGCACCATCTGTGCTGTTTGAGCCAAAGGGAACCTCATGGAAGATGACCAAGGAGGACTCCATTGTTGAAAGAAAATCATCATAAAGCAAGACTGGAATTTGCCCCCATGCTTATTGACAAACCACAAAGCTTCAGGGAAAATGACATTTCGACAGATGAGATGAAGCTGGAGCTTTCTGACAAGGCACCTGCTCTCAGGAAATACCGAGAAAAGATCGCAGGTCAGACATGGAGGAGATTCGATCACGTTCTAGGGCTGCTTTGCTGCATCTGGCACAAGCTGTCTCGAATCGGTGCAGGATATGTGTGCAAGACTATCAAGGTATTCTGGAGAGAGAGGTGACCGCCAAGTGTCCGTTGCAGGATAATGACCCAAAACACATAAATAAAAACACCCAAAAAAGGCCAAGAATAAAAAAGTGTGCTATTCTGAGCTGGCCTCCTATAAGCTCTGATCTAAATCCTACAGTCAGTATGACACATCAGCTTCACACTGGCATATGCATCGGTGATAGTTGAAGTTAATAGTAATGTAAACATATTCCAGCCTGCCTCCTGCTCTTGGCTCAGACAGTGAGTTCCTCTTGGTCATTTCTGAATCACAGACCAAGGTGGGCAAAGTGGACTCTTTACTGCGGCTAAGCTTCTGGTAACCCTCTGTTGGCTCCATTCCTGTTCGACTCAATGGGCTGATGGCTAAGGCAGTTGTAAGATCACAAAATACTCCAATCCTAATTGAGACTGTGGTTTGCGACTCAACTCTAACACGTCCAGTTACCCTTTTTCTCTGCAAAACGAAGTTTTTTCCAAGTTGACGTGATTAAATAAACCGTGTGTTTTCTTGTTTTAGCCAACGAAGAGCTCAGCACAGGGTCTTTGGTCAAACATATACACAGCGATCACAGTGTATGTTACACACCTGCGAATGTCTTTGTGGAAAAGCTATTTAGTCAACTGTTTTTGCACTAAAGGGGCCATGCCATGACGCAATGTTTATGCGGTGCCACAGCTTATTTTACTCAAACAACCAGGCATGAAACTGTTTCAACATGAAACACTCGCAGCCACTATAGAAGACTAGCTGATCAAATAAATGTTTTCCTTATCTTTCTTCCTTTCTTTCTTCCATTATGCTTTGTAATACTAGTGTCATTCTGATGTCAGGGAAGAATGTTTAAAAGGGTTTGGGAGACGTTTTCTTTGGACAGATGTCTCCCAAATTACATTTTTACAGAGAAAACATCCTGTTTGAAGCTGCTGCAACAAATACTTACAATCAGATAACATGAAAACAGACATTTATGTACTCATGCCCTTATCAATACGTGTAAAATCTTTTCAGGACTTCGCCTAAAAATGTAGCGTATATCTCACTTTGGTTTCCATCCAAACTTCCTGCCTTTTCTTTCTTTGGGACAGTCATGGGAAAAGGTCTGATTGGGGTATTTGAAGAGCAGGAGGAACATTTGATTAGAGACACATGAGTTAAGGTTTCCTATTTTGCCATATTTTCTGAGTATGAAATTCAGTGTTCTGCTACGTGACGCTTAAGTATGTCACTTTTCACTGTATTTCATACAGTTTCAATTTTTATTTTGAAAATCTGCTCATTAAGGCCATCATGCTATGCTGTTAACTTTCAGTTTTAATCACCTACCATTCCAAGGATTTAACTGTCTGCTTACTTTAACTTGAGCTAAATGTTATTTTGGATCATCACTACAATATTTGAGTCAGAATTGATGCACTTTGTGTCGTATACATGGTACAGATTATATAAATCTCTGGCAGCCTGGTAATAAAACTGTTACTATAGTTCATACCAAGCCAGTACTTTCTACACCTCTGAAGTAAAAGGCAGCTACAAAATAATTTGACAGAGGTATAAAAGAAAAGATTAAAAACAATACACTGATATGCAAAAGGGAGGAGGCATTTTTATTCCTATTCTCTAATACTTTTTGCACCACTGTTATTACCTTTGTGAAAACTAATTCTAAGAAAGACACTGTTTGGCGCACTATCAAACCAATGCTTCAATAGGAAAATCACTTGTAGTTTAAATTTGTGCTTACTGAAGCGACTCCAGCCTGATTTCTTAAACTGGCTTTGATTAGATCAATATCATGCAAAGGCATTTCATCATCATTTTTTTAATTTTCCATTCCCATGGCTTGACGTGGGAGGAAACACAGAATGGAAAAAAAAAAAAAAACATTTAAGATCTTTTGACAAGTTTGTTCAACAATTTTATGTCCAACTAACAGATGTCAAAGGCCAAAAGGTGATAAATCAACTTACAAATAATCCAGAGTGATAATGAGAACCAAATAATTGGAGCCACACTGAAAATAAATAAAATGTATTTTATCATGAACTAACTGTAACGAAGAGGTTTTTATTACTGGTGCCGTTTTTGTTGTTGTTGTTGTTGTTTTGTTTTGTTTTTTTTAGTGATAAGCTGCACAACACTTTAAGAGTAACTGTTCTACTTTATTAAAAAGAATTTAACTTGTTCTATACAAAAAAAAAATATTTTTGTTTCTGCCATACTCCGTCTCCATCTCCACTGTACTTCCGGCCACACAAGACAGGCTTTTTGCAGGCTAATAAAGATAAATAAAGATAAATATCATTTGGGAAATCTAGTCAACAAATAGACACAAAGTAGTGCACATTTGTGGGATGAAAGAGAAATGATGCCTGGCTTGAAAAGATTTTGTAAACCAAATCTTTAGGTGTTTGTCGTTGAAATGTGAAACAAGCTGAACAGCTTTTAATAGGCAAAACACTACAGTAAGGATAATCTGATGGTGCAGTCTCCAGTTTAAAATCAAAACTTCTCAAAAGTAAATCTGTTGCTTCTGTTTAGATTTCTAACTAACTCTGACGATATACCATAGAAACTGTAACATTTAATCACATTTCCAGTGTTTTAATGTTGCACTTTTGAAGCTTGAGGTTCTGAAGATGTGACAACCTTAAAAATAAAATAGAAAATCTGATAGAAAATCTGCTGGCTCACCATGTTAAAGATTTTTGAGTGTTCTTTGGGACAAAATGTAAAAAATAAAAAAACACTACAACACACTGAGTGAGATGGATTGTGGTTCCTTGAAGAAGTGAAGCAGCTTTTTACTTATTTCGCCCTGATCTCTCACACCAAAAATGGAGGATATTTTTCACTGACTAACCATATTCTCTCTTTTTCCACTTTAGAAAACCTGAATGACCTCATCTTTCTAAAGAGAAACTTTTTTTTTTTTTTTTGCATGATGCATATGAAACACAGATGAAGACCAAATATGGTGCTCCAGGTTGAGTCAAGAAAAAAAGTGCAATGTTGAAAATTTTCACTGACTGTGGATTGCTCTTGTAGATGGTAGTCCTGTTTAATCCTTAGGACAGACAGAACTTTACTACACCAAGTACAACAGGAGAATAAATACTAACCAGCAAGCAGGATGGAAAGAGCTTTTCAAAACCCGAATCACAAGTTTTGATTTTCCTCTGTTTTTTCACAGAGAAACTGGGTCAGCACAGAACAAACAAATCGCCTTAGTCTGATGTTGAGATGTTTTAGTTTCCTCAGAAAAGTTGGCCAAACCTTATGAGCTGCCAGACCTTTATTGTTTTCAAACCTGCGTCACTGAATCATGAGGTAATGTGTCCCAAAAAGACAGAAAGTTAGTCCAAAATAGTGTGAATGAAAGACCTTTGCAACATGTGCTCTTCTACTGGAATAATGCAAATGAACCGAAGCTGCACTTTGTAATATATACCATCAAAATTATTAGTAGAAAGTAAATAGTTAGTGAACCCTAAAATCAATTTAGCTTTTTTATATTTTGTTCCTGAAAGAAAATTAACTTTGAATATATTTTAAATATTTCACTCAAAGGCAAAATTTTTAAGCCCGCAAGATTACAACGAGCTTAAAGTATCAATTAGATGATTTGCGCATACAAGGGTCGCTGTGAAGAAAATATGTCACTATTCTATCCTCAAAGTATTTTGCTGAAGGGTGTTTCCAGCAGCTAATCTGAAGACAACTAATTCTGGGTTGATTGAGGTCCAGATGTTGGGTGGAAAAGCTTTGTCACTGTCGTCAGCTGCGTCTGATCTGATCTGTTCTTGCTCTGTCTGCTGTTACAATGTTCATGAGAGACAAGTAGAATATCAGCAATCTGAGGCTGCAAATCAGAACGTGATTGGCTGTTTATATCTGTATTTTCCCAATCACTTAGTTCTAATTAATGACACATGGAAGCGATAGGCAGAGTAATCATAGGGTGCATTTACACCAGTCCTGTTTAGTCCACTTGAATCAAATTCTAGTTTGGGTTTTTTTCCCTAAAAAATCCAGTTCATTTGGGGAGGTGTGACTCAAACTCATTCTTTTTCTTCCTACAAACCTAAGTCTCGGTTCGGTGAACTCTGGTGCGATTCGAATTCATATGAGGACGCCAAGCAGATCAGAGACCGCTCCAAAAGCAGAAAGCGGACCACAGGACAGGGCATTCTGGGTAAATGCAACCAAAACAAACATGCGTGTCTCGTGCTAACGAGCAAAATGACTTTCTCTTTTGCAGAAGACAAAAGAGAAATCCTACAACCACTAAAATCTGATGCCATTTCATAAAGAAAAGTTACATTCAATGTCTTGTTCATAGGTTATTGTGTCATTTCCCTCAGTGGTTCTTGGTGCAGCGCCACCACAGTCAAGGAATAGGTTGCTATCAGGTGTGAAGACACCCTTAAAAAAATCATCACCTTGACTTGTTTTGGTTTTTGAACCACTAAACAATTAAACGTACTTTTGTTCATGTCAGTGTCCGCTCACACCTCTTCCTTGGCACATTTTAAAGAAATGCAGATGTTAAACCGAATAACTCTGACATCAAAGAACGCCTTACCGCGACGTCAGTCCAAATCCACCCACACTGTAAGCCTTCTGAATATCGCTAAACTGAACATGAGCAGCTTTTGTTTTACCGCTGTGATGCATGAGCTGGTGAGGCCTCAAAAAAGTGTGATTTGATATCAAAGTGACCTTGTTTAAGTTCGAAAGGTACCGCAACCACCCACATTCTGATCATTTAAACAAATGTTTAAACATTCTGATGTGTAACGATGGCACTTGACGAAATGTGAAATGCAATGCTTCAGTTGTTGACTGTGCGTTCTATGACTTTGTATTTTTGTGTTTTCATGACGTAAAGCACCTCGCTGCTGAAATGTGCTATGCAAATAAACTTGAACTTGAAAGTCTAAAGAAGTTGAGCTCCTCGAGGTTCTGTGATTAATTTGTTTGCAGCACTTCTTTCCCTCATGGCTCTTACATTATAACCCACCCAGAGGTCTGATCTCACTCATGATCACAAATCACTTGTGTGAGCTGAGTGTTTTAAGATCCTATTGTTATTTATGTGACTTTTGGACATAGCATAAGAAAACCCTCAAGAATAGAGGGAAATATCGTAGTCAGACAGCTGTTCGCTTAGTGTGAGTAAATGTATGTGTCTGGAAAGCTGGAAAACATTCGGTTGACATGCACAGCAGCAGCTCACTTCCTTTAAATAGCACTGGTCCATTTGTCCATATTTGAATAATATTCAAATTCATGATTTGACTAATAAAAAGCTCTGCTTCAAATTGTTGCTCACTTGCACATGGAAGATTGGGAATAAAATATCAGAGCTGAAAGATTTTTGGTTGAGCGTCTCTAAGTCTGTTATGTTTCTGTGTAAAAACGGGTTTTACATGGACCTAAATATGGACATGCTTGGTGCATTTTCTACAACATGGTCCTGTCGCATCCTTAAGACACGTCTGTTGATTGTGATGCTCTCAGGTGTAAGACATACACTTTGCTATTGCTTCAATTTACAATTTTCTGACCATTTTGGGCTGGAAGTTCATTTTTTCATACACAATCTCTGAGTCCTCCAAAAGGGCAACATGCTTATTAGCTAAATTAATCAAAAAGCAGGCTAGACTGCTGTCAGCTGGAGTCACTTAAAGGTCTCAACATCCAAAAATGAGTGAATATTTGTCAGTGTAGACAGAGAGTCTGCATAGTGTAGAATGAGACTGTGCTGAAACTGAGAAACCTAAGTATTTCAGATCATCACATTAATCATGATATCAGACAAAAAGTTTTCAACTAGTGATTTTATCTTCTAATGGCAAAAGTTAATCAAACCACCCAGCATGAGAAAGTAATCATCCGAGTCACAAAATCGTGAATTAAGTGTGATTTTCTCTTTCATTCCCATGCTCTGTTTGAACTTCAGCAAGTGACGTTCTCTACATCTTCATGCCTCTATGCATTGGAGATCTGCCATGTGACTAATTGATTTTCTGTTTGTGTTTGCAAACAACTAATATTTCAGACATGAGGCCAAGGATGATGACAAGCTAACTAAGATGTGAAACTTAAACCAAGCTAATCCCGCGTGATTAAAACTTACCTGAACCTCCTCAAGAATTGGCAAAGATTCTTAAAAAAACAAAACAAAACAAAAAAAAAACAAACTCTGCGATAATATAACATTTCCTGTTTATGTAATTATGGGCATTTCCTAGACCGCAACCTTTACAGTACCTCAAACTGATTTACAAGCAGCATGCTTAGAGTCCCTTCATCCAGCCCATGAGTGATTCTGAACGGTTGCATGAAATGAACTCTGACCCTGGATATCTGTTAGCACTCTATATCTGTCTGAGTCACGGAGCTTAATGAAAGGCCGTGCTAAAGAAGCTAGAGAGTCCCAGCGCTGCCAGGGATCATGTGCTCGTTGTGAAGCAAAAAAAAAAAAACTAGAAAGGAGAAAAAAAAGTGCAAGTAAACAGAACAAGCCTGGAAAATATCTTGTTCCTCCTCCCTCCCTCTGTTTCTTTCTTTCTCTTTCTAGAAACTGCTTGAGCAACACTTCAGCCCTATGCAGCAACAGCGTTCTGAGCCAAATGTACGTCAGGCTGCAGACCTGACGGATGTAAAATGACAGGTGATTTGTCATTATGTTGTTTGTCCACATCAAACTGAGAATTCAGGGGGGAAAAAAGCACAGAAGATCCCACTGCAGCACAAATGAGTTTTTGCTTATTGATAGAAATGCGTTATAAATTACTTATTTCCTCACTTGCAGTTTTCTGAGTCTCATAGAAACAAATCTGCTATGATATTTGTTGAAAGGACAAACACACTGACTGCTGACCAAATATGTTTGGTTTTTTTACATATTTGTTCAAACTGCCACCATGTCCTGACTGTGTGATGTGAGAGACAATAAGTAAAAGATTGGCCTCCTCCACCTCCGCCCTCAGCTGCTATTGGTGTCTGAAGAAATGCACCGCTCCAGACCAAAAACAACCAATCAGAGCCAGGAGGCGGATCTTGGCGCTACCATTACCACACTAACTCACTGTGGTAATGGTGGAAAAACAACTTAGATTTATAGGGAAACCATTTATCCGTTTAACCGTTTATTAGCATTCATGACAGTCAGGATGAAGCTGCACCACTTCACAGAGCAAGACGGGAAGAGGGATGAGCAGTGCCACACAAGATTGTGATTGACAGTGCTAAGACCCTCCTCCCGGCTGTGATTGGTTGTTTCTACTTCCACTGGGACATGGCAGAGGAGCTTGTTTTTTTTTTTTTGTTTGTTTTTTTTACAGATTTTCTTTTCTCACATAGTCACAGCTTTAACAAATATGTAAAAAAGTATATATTTTTTATAAAAGTTACATACTGCAGCTTTTAGGTACAGGTGTTTCCCATCATCTTATAAGTAAGAAACGCTTGGCGGGTGACATTATCCGCCGTTGAGTCCAGTGGATAAGCATTGTGCAGTGTGTCAGTCTTCATTACGTTGCTGAATGACGTGCTCAAAAGAGAGGTTGGGCAGAAAATCGTCTTCCTCTGGAGTCCTCAAAGTGAAACAACGCCACGAGCGGCAATGATCTGGATTCAAGCTGACCACAAACACTTGTACCATTAGAATCTCTTGACCTCGGTGAGCACTTGGAACGAATCGATGAGTTACATGTTCCTAATTTTCATCCGAGTGAGCTCAGTCTCAAAGCAAAAGATACTCGTGCTTTTTCAGGACCCCCCTTGGATTGTGTTGTGCTTCAGGGTGTTTGATTTGCTGATACTTTACAGCATTTAGGGTTGGTATTGTGAAAGCGAGCTTTGGGCCAAACCACCGTTGGATATTTCACAAACACCAGCTCTCGGGTTTATCGTCCAAACCATCCCAAACATCAGCAACATTTTGCGGGAGTGAAAAGAACACAAACCCCAGGCATCAACATGAAATTTAAAATAAATAAGAACTACTAGGGGGGGCTTGCTTTACAGTGAGACATTGTCAAATATTTCTATTATTATCAACACAAACCAAAAAGTATGTAACATTTTTACTTTACATTTTACAGTTTGTTTTGTTTTTGTTTACTTTAGTCATCGCTTGTAAATGGCATTTGGGACTTATTTGTTTTCTTTGTCTGATATAAAAATTGGCTTCATGAAAGCAAAAACAAGGAACTCTGTCAGCCTTTTCTCAAACATCTGACCCAACACGTGGAATCAGACGTGGACGTCACATTTTCTTTGAACTAGAAATAGAACCCAAACCTCCATTACATACTTGCACATGTTTTATAATATAAACATTTAAAATTTTCTACAAGAGGTCTCTTCAGTGCTCTTTAAAGGCCAGTACTTTCCGGCATGAACACATTATCAGTTTCTTTTGCATCCTGGCTGATCTTCGCATAAACATTTGAGTCACAGGAAGCTGTCCGATTATCTTGATCTAATGTTGAATACATAAAAACAGTGCGCTGGATCTATGGAAACACGGGCTGAGCTGTCATCTGATAAGGTGAAATTTACTGCAATGGGAATACGTCACTAAATTCTCAGATGCATCTCATGGATCTTATTCATCCCAGCCAAATTAATAACACGGCGTTATTAATGATCCTTGAAGCTGGCTCACAGGAAGCTCTGGGATAAGAAGTCTGGTCATGGATGCACAGTTTATACAGATAGGAGTCAGATTAGTCAGCGTAAATAATGATTTATCCTGGGAAAATACACAAAGGTTAAAGTTAGATTGGTTTTTCTTTCAGTTTTTGAACCAATTTCACCAGTTTTTAGAACAAGAAACATCCAGAGGAGAAAACATTGACTGTGCAACGTGCCACCCAGTAATTTTTATTTGGAACATTTGGAAAAAAAACAAAAAAAAAAAAAAATGTTTCATGCAATGTTTTACAATTGATCATAAGATTATGTGAAGCATGTCTTTTTTAAAATAACTTTTCAGCATACACAAGAAGGCAAGATTTTAGTTTTATGTTCAGGAAAAAAAAATGCTTCGTACAATGCTTACAAATGAAAACCGAAGAGGGAACCAAAATGTTGTGCACAGATTGTTAAACCACAAACCAAACTCGACAAACGCACAGACAGCAGTAATTTTATTAGCCTCCTCCGTCACTCGGTTCCCATCTGCGACAAGTCCGAAGCTGCAGAAGGCACATATGGAACTGCTGTGTGCTCTTTAGGTGTTTATATGTTGCACAACATCAGGAGAAAGTAACAAGCCTGGCCACAAACCGTTGTGCCAAGACATTGGTTTACTATTAGCATATGGGAGTTTTCAGGAGTGCACGCTGAGTAAAACTTAAGTCACAAATTAAAAGCATTAAAATAATTACACGGCCCGAGGCATTCGATTTTAAACCGTTTCACTTAAGTATATCTGCATGCACAGATCTCTCTTTGTCCTCGCTTATTCCAGGTTTTTATTTTCCTGCAGGTTTCCTGTTGCTTTTTTGTGCTACTTTCCGTGACGAGGATTAGATGAATGGGAAAACAACAAAACAAATTATTTGAATAAACTTCTCCCGCTGGTCCTTACATGTGTCGGTGTGTGGGCTAATTCGCAGGAGGCTCAGATGCACATCATTCCCGCAAAACGTCTTAGCAACCGCAAATTCACTCACGTTACTTCATGTCCTGCTGTTGTGGTAAAACCCATCAAGCGTCAGAAGCGATTCCCATAACTGCCTCGGCACAGTCATGTCTCACCGATGCAGATGGTGGTGAGGAGCACAGACTGCCGGAGACAAATTAGTCTGGCCTGTTGCTTTCTGCAGAATATTTCTGCTTCTTAAATTCCTGAGGAGCAAATCAGAGCTGGCACGGCGCCAACTAATGGGTCACTCAGTGTTTCCACATTTTCGCTAGATGTTACGTTGTGTTTAAGGAAATCAACCTTTCAAAGCATCACCATGCGGACATGGAGGATTCTGATGATTAATAATCCTTGGCATGTGATTATCTTAATATTTAATTGGACTTAGTTATGGGGTTATAAGTTAAACAAATTGAGATCACATTTTAGTCTTTTTGGATTGCAAGGAAGTCAAATCGCCAAGACCTTTATGAGGCATGTCCAACTTTAGATGGTAGCCGTTTTTGTCTGCTGCTTCACTAATTAAAGTGACATCACGTGTTGGGGAGGTATCACTTCAATCCATCCTCCCAATATTTATACCCGTTTAATCCAGTTCAGAATCACGATGTAGACTGAGGTGGACTCCAGTATTATGCAGAGTCGACTTTTTTGAGCTTTACATCATGTTATGATGTTATTCCCTCATCAGAAAACATCCTGTAGTGTTGCTTTGAGGAATCCTTTAATCTCTGGTGGCAACCAGTCAGCTGTGCAAAAAACCCTGGGTGGACCCAGTGCTGCCTTCGAGATGAAGCTTCTTCTCGGAGCTGCAGTTTCCGAGCTTCCGCCTCACAGATCACCCACCTCCCCTGTGACTCTGCCACTCAGCTCCTTCAGATTAGCCAGCAGCAATTAGCAAACACCTGGTAGAGCTGCACATTTGCCGAGCTCTTTATATGAGCTTCTACTCAGTGCAAAGCTGGTAAAAACGTTGCTAAAGGGTTGATAGAAGAGCGATGTTGTGATGACTTCCTGAAGGCGGAGTTTCAGAAAGAGCAGGAGTTTTTAAAGAGACAGAGGCCTAATTTCTACACGTTTAATTTTGAAGTCAGATTTCTTTTAAGCCATAAGTGATACATGCAGCATTTTTATCACAAGTGATAATAACACAGTTACTTGATTGCTCTACACAATGATGCTATGTGGCTGGAAAACATAATATTGCCCTTTTAACATCTGTAGCATAAGTACATTTAAGGGAGTGTTGACAACTTGATCAGTGTTGATGCAGACACTGAAATACAGTAGACTCTTGGAGGGTGTAAAGGACCACGACCGCTTGCAAATAGCGAAAATCTGCACATACTTTAGACACCTTTAAATTTCTTATAACTGCATTTTTAATAGTTCAAACTCCAAATATACCTTAAAATGCATTAACAGTGGAAACCATCTTAGCAGTAAGCTAATGTCTACCGTCTTCCTTATCTCTGCTCTTGGGAGTATAGCCAATCAGTGCCAAGGAAAATAAATGGCACTTCTGGATTGGCTGCTTTGCAAACGGCAGCACTGGAACACGTTTCTTTAATCCTGAAACATTTCAAGTCTCAAAGTGCTACAGCAATTTATGAGAACATTGATTTGTTAATGTCAGTGTCAGCTTCATTTACATAGCACCTAATAACAAACACTTTACAGCGAAGTGTTACCCAGCAGGAACAATACAAGGAGTCCCAGTGGGACAATAAAAATAAAAACTTCTGTGAAGTAAATAATCTAAAAACACTTTAACCTTACTAGCATAAGGGACATAGTAAGCAAAAGTATTGAAATTTGTTGTAAAATCATTGGATCTGTGTTTGCTCTCATTGTTTTTGCCTGTTGCTCTCACTCTCTCCTTTACCTCACACTTCTGCGCTGCGCCGCCTCTCTGAGTGGGTTGTATACACGATGTGATTACAGTCTTCTCAGCCCACAAGCAGTGAAACAGTATAGAAACACTTTGGGTCTGTACATTTGTCGTCATGAGGGCCAGGCGGCTGAGGGGCCTTGTTGTGTGTGATTGCACAAATTCATCACCCGTGGGCAATCGCAGCCAAACAATTCATCATGGTTTAAATTCACACTCTGAAGATCTGCCAGGAGAAAGGGTATACTTCCTAAACTGTTTATGTCGGTCCGCTCTACCCTATCTGTGCGCGGTGATTGTTAGCTGTTGTGTTAATATTGTGGGACTTGCCATGGCATGAAGAATCCTCTGAAGTAGAAGGTGAAGTAAAGAGATCAAAACACATGCTCACTATGTGCTCAAACCACACCATGAAGAAGAAAAAATTACAATTTTCTGCTGGGAGCTCACATAGGTCCTGTATAGCAAATACAGTAAAACACTTACTTAGGTGGATATAAAATTACAAAATAACCACAAACAGACTCCCCAGGACGACAACCATTAATGCAAATTTGATTAAACTACCAGTTGACAGAGTGTGACTTCAATAAAATAATAAAATGAGACGTTTTTTGTCTCCGTTCCATGAACTGATAAAATACTTGGCTGATGGAAGCAGATACAGTAAAGCAGAGAACCAGGACCTTTTATGTACTAAAGCAAAATCTGAAAATGAAAAACTAAAATTAACTTTTCAAAGAATTACCATCTCTAAATAAACCTAGCTTACTAGGTCTACTAGTAAGCTACCTTACTAGTAAGATAGGTTTACTAGCATTAGTAAGCTAGTACTAGTTAGCTAGTGCTAGTTAGCTAGAACTACCTTACTATTTACCTGATAGGACAGTAAACGTAGGACAACTAGGCTTAATAGCTTTAGGACAAATTTACTCGTGTAAGAAATTGCTGACACATACTAACATTTTCAGTTATAATTTAAAAGTTGTAATTGCAAAAAAAAATAAAAAATTACAAATGTGTGCTTTTAGAGTGGAATGATGAATAATTGAAAAACGTGTAGGTGTGCTTTCATTATTGCATTGTCCGTGCAACAAAGTTACATAAGGATTATGTTTTATGTACAAACAGCAGTAATTTTTCAATAATCCTGTTCTTGGCCTGAAATCACCTTCCTGCCATAACTTGCTAAGGTCGTTTGGGTTTGGCTCTCTGAGAAATGGACCTCGTTTTTCAAAAGACAAACAAGAAACTGGAATCATTTGGTTTTACAGAAGAAAGATTTTGTTTATCCGGTTTTTTTGTTTGTTTGTTTGTTTGTTTTTTTTTGGGGGGGTGGGGGGGCTGACACACAATATATATCCTCAATGGCAGCATGTCCTTTACAGATCTGACAAAAAAAAGATTAGGAAACAAGCTAACAATGCAATCACACAGCAAAAATGCACTTCCATTGTCAAAAGAAAAATCTGCAACTGACTCAGCATGCACGGTTTTGTGCTGTGAGAAAGAACTATTAAAAGAAAACATTTTTTCATGTTTGAGGAAAACATAGAGAGCTCAACACAGCAAGGGCTGAGAATTGAACTGGAGCAAAGTATAAAAATAGAGCAAAACTAGAGCAAGGCCTAATTCATTAGCAGATATATTAATGAATGTGACATTTGGTATTTTGATATCCATTTTAGACATTTAAGTAGTGTTGAATGTGACTGACATAATGCAAATCTGCAGCAACACATAACACATGAAAAACCTGTGTTGTTTTCCATATGCAAAATGTGAAACTACTCCTTTGAGCGAACATTAGAGGTGTTTACGCTTCAGCTTTAGGCTATTTGAAACCGAGTCACAAATTGTGAAGGAAAAGCAGTGGCTCTTTAAATTACACATAATATTGCACAATCATCTTGGTCACATTTTCTCGCAGAACAGCAGTGCCCTGATTGTAGCAAAGTAATAGAGCTGTTCACCCAAACGTTGCTAGGAAGCCAAATGTTACCTCACTGTCCCAATACTTTGTCTGTAATCCCTTATATAACCCCTCCCATTATTTGGCCTTTCTCTCTCTGTCTCACACACACACACACACACACACACACGCACACACACAGCTGCAGACTAGGCTTCCGTCCAGATCTTCTTAATGGTGAGCGCTGTTGCACTGCACACACACACACGTTTGCGGATAAACATAAACAGAAAGCAGCAAAGCGTGGATGCTGCCAAGAAGCTTGTTCATATGTTGCACATGTATTCATTTACATCTGCTTTACAAAGCTTTCTCTGTGAAGTCTACTAATCACTGAGTTTTGTTTGAACTCCAGCCTCGGTTATTTTATATGATGCAGTGACTAATGTTAGCAGTTTATATGTATTTTTCTGTTTTACATAAGATATTTAATAAGAAAACATATTTTAATAGAAAAAAAAAATCTATTTTGTTTTATGATTATTTGCCCCTTTTTTGTTTCTAAATAGCAACACCTTTAACAGTACATAAATCTAATCTAAAATTAGTACTTCAATCACAGAAGAAATAAAAAAACAAAGAAAAATATTTACACTGTCATTCATGGAGCCATCAATGTAAATAACCAGCCCATAGATCATTTGTCTTAGTCTGTCCGCCGATGACCTCTGTACCCTGGAAGTGCCACAGTGAGACGGAGAGACAGGACCACACACACTCCCACACACAAATAAACTCAAAAGAAACGTGTGAGCGGAGAAGACAAGCAAACCCAGCGTTGGAGATTAGGAATATTTCACGCAAAGTTTACCTATGTGAGATTAACACACAGCACTGAAAGAGCACTGAGCTGGTTACTGCAGGCCAGTCAGGCAATAAATTCACTTCCAGACCAAGGCAGCTTGAACGCAGTGAGTGAACACTGAGCTGTTTTAGTTACGTTTGTGTTGTAAAGTGACAACTACTTGTAAGAATTGTTTTAAGAAATTAATTTAAAGGGCTCTAGTTGCTGCTTTATTGATGCAGGAGCAACATTTGGAAGGAAAAAATATGTTTTATTGCTTCCCTTTATGCTGCTTCTGTAGCATCTGTTGCAGTAATTTAATTGTAAATAATTTATTGTAAAATTTCAGACAGAAATAGTTATCAAAGATACATACAGGCACCATCTGCTGCTTTGTCATAAATTTATCAAATATTGTATTTTTGTTACACTAGAAATATTAGTCCATACTTTCTGCGCATTTGACACTATAGCATACAGCATTTGATCAACATAGAGAATGTATAGCGCATTAAACCTTTAGCCTAACATGGTCAAGGAGTCATTATATTTGAAAAAAAAAGACAAAGCAGTAATGTCACAGTCATCCTGATACAAATGCATAAAAAGAAATGCATCATACTTCATAGATGTCTAACAAAAATGTTATTCCTGCCTCTGTGCTTAGACACATGTCACATATCTTCTGAGGCATGCCAGCACAAATGGCAAAACAAGAGACAGCGTGACAGCAGCTTCAGTTTGCTGGAAGTCAGCGGTTTGCACTGCAGTCCATTGTGGCATCTGCTGGAACAACAAAGACTTAAATGTTTGCTAACACCCTCCAGCAGCATTTTCCTTGCTCATAATTTTGACACTTTTCATTGAGACTCAGTGTGATATTTTGTGTGAATGTTTCGTTTGATTTTGGTGGCTGCCCTCCGTGGCTTACCCCAACTATTAAGTCAAGCGTTAACGGGTGGATTATGTGCGTTTCTCAGAAATCACACAGCAGGTGAATGTGGTGTGTGTGTGTGTGTGCTCTCGCTGAGGCGAGTGTGTCTTTGTTGTAGGCAAAGGAAGCACATCTCATGCTTGTGTGGCTGCTCTGCTCTCCATGTTTCCTCATCAAACAGAGACTGATGGATTTAAATGCTAACAGGCTAATTATTGTTTGGCCTTTGCTTTTTCACTAATGATCCCATGGTGCTCTGCGTCCTGATTGGCTCTGACACTGCAAGCCGGGCCCTAATTGGATCAACACAATTAGTCACATTCTTATTAAAGTCAAGGGTTTGTTCCTATGAATTCATTTGCAGTATTATTTATTAAAAATCGATGTTAGCAGACATACAGACATTTAAAACTGCATGTGCCTATAGCGTTTATGTGATGCAATAACCAGCACATATAGAAATGTTTCTTGTTCTGCAGCTAAAATTTCATTCCAGTATTGCTGACCAAACCCTATTTTCTAAATTCATCTTTAATGTATATCATTTATAAATACAGTATAAAGTGTAAAGTATAAAGGATTTAGAACTTGAAAAAAATTACGTGCATTGCAGGAAATATTTTTTACCCTTATTTACATGCTCACTTAAGAATTACGACAAAAAGAGGAGCCACAGAAGAAGAAATAAAAATATTATGTCGTGTAACAAGGGGTTATCTAATGAAGTATGTTTCAAATGACAGGAGTCCCTGATGAAACTTATCATAATTCCAATAGTTAAATAGCTGTCTGGGATTTTTATCACCCAGAACCTATGTGAATAGATTTCACAGCTTTTTAAAGATAATTGCTTATTTTAATTTGTTGAACTTCCAACGCTTTATTATGGGCTGTGTACATTATTTTGCTGAGCAAATAAATCTAGGATTCCCTCGTGGCCTAAGTATTTTTCGCCCTGTACAACCTTTTAGCTCTTAAACTGAAAGAGAGAAAGGACTGGTTGCTGTGACTCCATGTCTACCATGTGGTCCGTTCTGCAGGCTGTGCAACATTTACCAAAATACGTAGCGCTCAATCTCCATCACACATTTAGGGAAAAGCTTTCTGTCCAAGTTTAATCTTGGAGGGTGAATCCCCCCTTTTGGTCAGTAACTGTTCGATATAGTTATTGACTGATGGATGGATAGATGTACTGAAATATGCTACGAGCCGAACAATCAAAGAGTCATATCAAAACAGATTATTCCTAAAAATTTCACTTAATTTTACCTATATTATGAGTATTTCTTAAACTGCTTCCATCAATTTATTTTAGAACCTGGTTGCACGGCGGTATTATTGTTAAAACTGTTTCCTGCAGCTTAGAAGGCTTGCTGGTTCAAATGTCACATTCTTCCATTCTGCTTCTAAACCACTGTTTAGAAGCAGCTAGGACAACCAGTAATTAGATTTTTGAGTAAATTAAATATCGAATGCAGCATCCAGAGGAAATAATCTGACATGCATGTCATTTGGTAACGAATGCACCATATATTATTAATATTAGACAGACATTAACATGATGATAATCTCTCCCAAACATACTGACAGCTTAAAACAACCACAGACCTTTAAAATGTTCTTTCTCCATAAAGTCACACAAGAATAAAAAGAGGGAAAAGATACAATAAAAAGAATCATCAACAAATAAAAGGAGCAGATTATGGAAATTAAAATCAACTGTGAGCAAAACAAAGTCAGCTTGGGTTACTTTCACACTTAGCAAGTCTACACACATTATTACTCATAAAACAAAATAACCATTTGGTTGTTCTGCTCCTAGCGGGCACAAAATACAAAAAAAGAACGAGATTAGTCTTACATTCATGGACTCATTAAGTTATTTTCTACCCTGGCAGGTGTTCTTCTTATTTGATTGACAGCAATGGGAAGTAAAAGTGACAGTAAATTGTGGCTAAAATCTCTATACAGATATTAGCAATAGATTCATTCCCCCCTGTATAAATTGCACCAGCGTTATAGGGGCGCACAATGTGCACAGTGTCTGTGTGAAGCACGACCTGCATTGTGGAGACTTCCTACTCAGAGCCATTAGACTGCATTACCAAGACTGGGTTTGATGGAGGTTGCATTTTAGGTATGCATGAGCGTGGGTGGTAATATTGAGCATTAACCCTGCAAGTGAGGCGAACAAACCTAATAGTTCCCCAGTAGACTTAATTTCCATCTTAACTTAAAAAAAAAAAAAAAAAAAAAAAAAACAACTACATGCAAAACAGTGTATCATTGTGTAGCTATAAAATTATTGAACCACTGGGAAACAAAAATGGGTTTAAAATCATGCTAGGCCACTTCCACTTATCACCTGGCCACAAACCCACTGAGTTTTTTTATTTGCGGTTCATTTGAATGAGTTTGCCCGTTCGAATGTCCTCGCAGGCCGCAATGTGTAATTTTCGCCAAGGCTGGTAATGAAAAGAGCAAATTAATTTTGCAGAAAGACATTTCAAAGGACAGAGTAATAATGGGGGAGATGGAGAGTGTGTCGAGTCGACACTGCACACCACTTTAGTTCATCTGTTGCCCATATGGCTCCAATTAGCATGCAACCCCCTCCGGCTCTGGCTTCCTCTTTATCTACCTCCCTCCTTCCCCGCCTCCTCTGTTCTCCCTTCACTGCTCCCCTCTTCACCCAGCTTCCTAACACCAAACACTGCTGACACAATTACCTCCTGTAACCTTTCTGTTTGGACTCTATGTGTGTGCGTGTGTGCGTGGATCTGTGTGTGTGTGTGTGTGTGTGTGTGTGTGTGTGTGTGTGTACCTAGCCTCCCACTGCCCCTGTCTATAATATGCCACCTCCAAGGTAGTTCCCCATGTGTTTTCAGACGTATACACTGAACAAAGCACCTATAGTTACTCAGAAAGTCCACTGGAGCACATGGGATTTGGGGTTTTGTAAATTACTGAATGGGTGTAATGAGCACAAACCAGAGTGAATGCTAGATCTATAGTTGCCCCGTTGGTGATTCATTTTAAAGGGATAGTTTATCATTTTCACAGGGATGATCAATTTAAATGTCATAAGCAGTTAATATCTCACCTGAAGTGAATTTGTGTGTCTTCATTTAGCATAAATCTAGATTAGTAATGGAGGCTAAAGCTAACTGCTAGTCCAGTGGAGGCTAGCACTTGTTGCATTTTAAAACAAAAACTCCAGTCTCTCTATGTTATAGGTTCATGATTCTTTATTTTTTTTTTACTTTTTATGAGCCTTGAAGCTGTTGTCATGCTGGCATTGGGTGCTTGTTTACAGGTGGAAGTGGTGCTGCTACAACAATCCACCTGCGGGAAACACATACTCAGAACATATGAAACTCTTCTTACAGTAACTACTCTAATCAGCATAAAAATCAATAAAATAACTTTATCAACTTTCATCAAACAGTACAAAAATATGCATATGTATGTAACTCACTTCAAAAATTCTTACCAATCATTTTATGGTGAGTAAAGAGTTTTTTGTGACGCAAAACAACTGAAGAACCTCGTGTTACGGATTATATTTTATCCCATATGGTTTTGAAAGGTTTGGATGCTTAATGACGCAATTGTCTCGGCTGATATTTCTTTCACCGTGAGCGGATGAGCATGTGTTTTCGTCTCCCCCACCTGACTTTGTGATGTCCATTAATTGGTTGTTTTCACTGCTGTGCCGTGACCGCTCGCATCACGGTGACATCACAGGGAATCTACACGTACACATTTATGAATCGTTAATTAAACTCAGGTTCTCTTCCTGGTCACTGGTGTTTCCCCTCGCTCTGATTGGCCAAGGTTCGCCTGGGGATGACTGATTATTGAGTCATTTAAAGTTTCCACACCACTGGACCACCCCAATGTTCATCATAGGCTTCAACACCATACATTTGGGATGAGCATCCCACCCTTTCTGTATCACTTTGTCATGTAGTCATTTGTTTAAACAAAGGCTGTCACAGACATATCAAAGAGGACTGCACGCGAGAAGATAAGAGCTTATGAAAAATTTGTCGTCAAGGGAAAACGTCTCTTTGTGTTGTTAGAACCATAGAGAGTTTAGAGAAGTTATGCAGATGGAGTGTTGCTTAATAAAACGTCAGCACTTCAGATCTTCGGACTGCAGTTCAATCCCTGCTGGTGTACACCAGCACATGTGCCAGCACATCAAGGCGACGCAGAGCTGACCAGAACGACAAACAAATGTGATTCAGTTTCAGATTTACTGCAAACTTCTTGCGGCATCTTTGGTCAAAACAACAAGTCACTCCTTGGGTCCGGCGTATTGCATTCATTGCAAACCTTTCCGCTGACATCTGCTGCACCCGATGCTGCATGCTCACCAACACAATATGAGAAATAAAACCTCTGCAGCACTGAACATCTGTAACACATTTTTAAAAATGTAAATTTAGGTCAAAGTACTGTGCAAGAAAAAGAGAGCGCAATTACCAACTATGTTCTGTACTATGGTTTAATGCAGTAAATTAGTTATTCTACTTTTATAGTTGTGTTGCTAAGGGGATGCATTTCTGCATTTTGTTGGCAATGTCATAAGGTGGGGTTGAAGTGGTGAGGAGATGACGCAGAGAACCCAGGTTATGGTGAAGATGAATTTAATGATGAATGTAGTTCACATAGTCCAAATCAGGCAGCACGGCAGGAACAACTAGCACGCAGCTAAGCACCGGTAGCAACTGACAACGAAGACTAAATCAACTGGAACTGACGTCGACACAGGACTTAACCAGTACAACTGGGAAGACGGACAGACCGACGCAGACTGCAAACGTTTGACAATTGACAAGGACCCGACGAGGAACACAGACAACAGGTGGGTATAAATACACACGGGGTAATTAAGGGAATGAGACACACCTGGGGAGCAATCAACGGGGAGGACAGGACAGAGACTCACAGGGAAACAGGAAAACATCGAAAACTCAAAACGCACAGAAAACCACGGATCATGACAGGCAATAGATGTCAAAATGAATAACATCAGAATTCTGTTAAAAAAACAATCTGACATATTTTTTTAAGTCTAAAATAGGTGTCACATGTTACTTTAGGGTGGATTCGTTTAACTTTCTGTCAGCTATTTGACCATCTTTTTTTATTTTATTTATTTTTTTATTCCGTATCAGTCGAGCCTTCAGTCAAAAATGTCAGGCCTCTTCATGGAATCAGTGTTTCTGTCTGAAATGATTAAATGTGGGATTTTTTGGAAATGAATAAGCACGGCTCGTTTGTGAAAACCAGAAAAATGCACAAATAAATTCCGAATTTCTGAGCCAAGGCCCATTAAAAAACGAGGGCTAAAACAAAAGTTCTTCGTGGTGTCTGAGGACACGTTTTCATTGAAACTTGTGTAATAAATGTTGCAATTCCTCCATAGCACCTCTAAATGTATTTGGCTATCCGAATCTGAATATTTCCACTGTGTGTGCCTTCCTGTCTGTATTAAATCATGTCAACTTACTTGATCAGGCAGGATGTGTTTAAGCCCTAGGTCTGAACTTTAAAAGCTTTAAAAACATTTGTTACAAAAGTGTCAGTAAATAAATAAATCAGTAAATTATATTCTTAATGTGGTTTGAAGGCCAGAGGCCTGTTCAGAATGTATTCACAACGAATATTTGAGCTACAAATGATCTAGAGTTTGCCATAGAAATATTGCTAATCAGCCTATTTTCTAATGTTTATTGCTCTCCTCACCATACATCCCACACTGGCTTTTTGTTGTTTAGAAAAAGTAACACTGAACAGACATGATGAAACATGATAGTGGCAGCATCATGCTGTGTGAACATTTCTCTTTAGTCGGCACAGAGAAGCTGGAAGGTAGGAAGGTAGATAGAGTTAAATACGAGACAATATTTTGTTAGTACAGAAGGTTAGTACCCCAGACTGGCAAAAGAAATGTTTTATGTAGACATGTGGACTTAAAGTTATGCTTAAAAGTTTTGATTTTAAAATAGTACTTTTTAATCAGACTAACGAGCCTCATTGGAACAAATATTCCAATTTACTGAGGTGTATCATCAATACCTCTTCAAACACAGTGTATTCTCAAAGAGTCAGCAGAGGGAAAGCAGAACCTGCAGTATACAAACCTCCAACGGTCATGATAAACTATAAAACCGCTTGCCTGAAGCCACTACTACTGCATACTTGAGTCATTTGGCTGACTAGAGACATTTTTGGCTTTCTCTGAAATGTGTTTTCTTGGCAATCTGAATGCTTGGACACCAGGCACATCCAAAAAATGTATTTCAAATTCCAAACAAGGACATGACTCACACTTCACTGCAATGCTCTGCCTCTGGTTTAGCATTGTAATCTCTGAAAGAGGAGCGGAACATTTACTCTTTGCTAAGGAAGCACTTAGGATCAAAGAAATCACCTTGTGGGATAAAATGCTCCAGGCTCCAGATGGCGAGGGTACATCGGGGTAGTTCACTTCCTCAAAAGCTGGTGTAGATTTCAATGGTTTTTATATTGGGGTTAGAGTGGGAATGGAGGCTAACCGACTGACAGTTAACAAATGGTCTCGCAACTTTTATAGAGCAGGGGAAAGGAAACCAGAATCTCTCTGAAGTACATTTTTTTTCTAACCCACACGCAGACACAGCGTACATTCCCCAGTCCATTACACTAACCTTTATCACCATGTCTGAATCACTGACTCCTACCTCGAGTCTAGCTGTAATGACTCACCTCAAAATCAAGCCTTAAACTGGACAAAAGTTTTAATCTCAAAAAGTCCCTGGTTTGTCGTCCGAGATGACATGAAGTCGGCAAAAGTTAACCTCCGGCTTCTGCTTCCTGTCAAAAAACAAATGCAAGCTCATGTGAGTGACAGTAAAACATAATGGAGCGACCGCAGTTACATAAAGAGTTATGATTTCCGCACAGTAGATGATAAAATTTGGTTTTGGCAAACTCTTGTCATTCTTTGGAAGTCAATCAGGGCCTCTTTAACGAAGCTCCAGCCTGCATGTGTTTATTTATGAATAAGCAGCAAGAGGAAGAGTGGAAAGCTCACAAGAGGCCTGAGTTTGACATGTATTCTAGAAAGCTAACTTTTAATGAGTTTAATTCAGTAGTATTTGCTTTTAGTTTTATTTAAAGAAAAGGGGTAACATTAAGAAACAACCCTGAAGTCTTTCATGTGAAGAATTAAGGCAGGTATAAAGGTAGAAGGAGGTCCAACCTGGCACCAGCACAATGTACCAGACAAAGAAAGTGGTGAGTGTAGATGCTAGGATGCAAAACACTGGGAGGGTTGCTTAGCCATTACCTTACTTTCACAAAGTAGTTTGTGATGCATAAAACACAACAATATAATCCCAAAAGTGAAGGTATTTTCTCTTGGAAGGGAGCCAAACTTTGTTGTCGTGCATGACACGTCAACAAAATAATGCACTACCAACCTTCCTAAAAGCATCTGTGCATATAGTTTTTATACAGGACTTTGATGACCATTCATGTTGGAAGTTACGTGAAGTCAGAGCAAGACATCACTTATTATGGACGGTCTGTGTGTCTTTAGTGTGCTCTGAAACAATTAGCATTGCACTTGTAAACATACAGTGCTGCGTGTGCATCCCTCTAAACTTTCTTGCCACCTTTTTAGCAACCAGCCAGAAGCTGAACTTTCCAAAAGGAAACAGCATGAGACCAGGTAACACTCCAGATCTCATACTGGACATCAAACATTGTTCACAGGGTTCAAACAATTTTCCCCCTCAGTGGCCACAGATCTGCTCAGTCCCTTTCCTGTCCGTGCTTCAAACGAGTAGTTTAACCTACCTTCCTCGACCATTGGCCACACATTCAATTAAATCATCAAATCTGAGTCAGTGTAGCTGGAATCCATCCCGCTTCCGCACTGAGCCCAATTCAAGTTGACCGGCTCAGGCTGTGGTCGCAGCAGTGCCTCCATTTGCCCGTTTGCTGGGCTTGGTTCTGTCGGCCGTAAATGGACACCATTAGCCCACAGGCTCATTAAGCCACTTTAGGCCCATTAGTTTTCCTTGACACGCAAGATGCTCAGCTGGAAAGCTCATGTTTGGGTTCTGACAAAGAGTCAAAGAAGGAGAAGGGGATGAGGGGAACAAGATGTGGAAAGATTTCAAAAACATTTGACCATTTACGTCTTTTCATCTCGCAAGGTCTATTATTGTGTGGTGTTTGCTTACTAATTAAAGACCGAGATGTCATTTCTTTGTTGCAGAAGTTACCACAATTGATGCTGTGGGATAGATGAAAAAGAAATGTGACGACAAAGGAAGGACAATGCTGAGAGAAAGAACGGGAGTAATACATCTCATATTTTGAATGTTTTTTATATATATATTCTTTTTTTTTATTTATTTTATTTTTTTCACCATAGTGGAGGATTTCTAAAGAAAAAATCAATGCTTATTCAGTGAATTGAAAGGGTTGTTTTTAGTATTTTTTGTGATGCTTTATTGCAGAATATCATCACTGGTTTCTGCTGAAACTGTGACAAAGAATCAAAGCATCTGTTATTGTAGCATAAGATTACAACACCAAAAAAATACACAGAATTACTGAAAAATGTGGAGGTATGATAATAACAAAGGAGAATTGCGAAAGCAGGAAACGGTTAAATGACTCAATGAGAACTGTGTACAAAAGCAGTCAGAAACTACCAAGATAAATGCTGTGATGATGTACTGCTCTTCGGGAGATTATAGCCTGATTCTTAAGGCCTGCAATAAAACTTCAAAGAACTATTGAGGTCCATATTTACTAAATACTAGCATGGCTCTGTTTATAGCTGTCGAACTTTTACTGCAGGATGTATGTTGAGCTCTGTCCAGATCACCGAGGGACTCTCTCTGAAATCCTATACACAACAAAATCAAAGGGGGAAACATCCCCCATAAACCGCGAGTACATTGCAGCGGAGAACATAAAGTTGTCCTTGTATACTCTGATTACAGACCAACAACCCAATTGCATCGTGCATGTGTAAACCCAGTGTATACACACTAAAACCAAAGTAAGTGAAAGCATCAGTGGCACGCTGAAAAGTAAAACTGCTGCATTATAATTTATCTTAATACAGATTCTTGCTACTCAAAGCCAGTTCTTTTTCTTTTTCTTTTTTTTTTTTTCTGCAGTACATTCACCACAATATGGAACATTTATCTTAAGCGCAATAAATTTTTGGCAACCATCAGCGTAATTTATTTACGATACCGTGAAGACCAGA
Organism: Poecilia latipinna; assembly: GCF_001443285.1. Taxonomy (NCBI): domain Eukaryota; kingdom Metazoa; phylum Chordata; class Actinopteri; order Cyprinodontiformes; family Poeciliidae; genus Poecilia; species Poecilia latipinna. The sequence goes on along the minus strand of NW_015113174.1, from coordinate 81,524 downwards.
ATTACTTCTTTAGTCAGACATTTCCTGTCTGACTACTGCGAATAAAGGCGACTAGAGCAACAAAATATAAAAACACAGAAGATAATCTTAATTATACCTTCAAAGGAATAACAGGTAGAGCTCCTTTAGTTCCCACAACATGACTCTGTGTTTTTTCTGACTGATAATAATGTCAAACAGCCAAATTTGCCTTTCTTCTAAGTGACCACTTCACTTAGACCAAGCAGTTAAACCAGGATTTCATGTTGATTTTTAATTTTTGCTGATTTTGTGGTGCTACTTTATAAATATTCAACATAAATTTTGCTATATTTGCACTTATTTATGACAGTAAATGTGAATTTTTTAGTCGTCATATCGATCACTGATTATAGGAAGGATGAGGCAGTAGAAGTCAGATAAACATCCACATGCAGGTGGGAGTTAGTAATGCTTTTAACTATTCTTGTGGAAAATTTGCAATAAACTCATAATTATGCAATAGCTCGCAAAAATGCGAGGATTTGTTGATTTCGCATAAACTACCTTTTTTCACAGATTTGCAAAAAACTGCAGGGACTGGCCAGCAGTGCTGGCTTTCTCTGCTCCGCACAGTCAAAGAAAACTGATTAACAAAAATAAACCATGAACTCTGTTTAGAATGTAAAAAAAAATTTAGAAAAGGATATTGCGTAAACAATTATGCCGCATAGGGAGTAACAAATAAAACCGGTCTTGCTCCGTTATCAAACACAATGAGATTATAACTGTCCAATTACCATTGACTTATTTTTAACTTGCAGTTTACGATGGCGATTTTTACTGTTATTGCCAAGTGACAGTTATGGGCTTGTGAGCTGTGTAAGGTGATGGGTTTAGAAAAGATCCAGACTGTTTCACAACTTCACAATTGTTAAAAAAAAAGAAAGAAAATGAAAAAAATAAAAACCCCAAAGAGACCAGAAAGCCCTGAGGATAAACTTCTTCCATGTGCGGTCTTTTCCCAAAAGTTGCAAAGTTATGGTTTATTCAGAAGATGGATTTGCATCATTGACCCCTGTCTTACAACTGCATTCAGACCGCTGGAACAGATTATGTCCCCATGGAAGAGATTAAGTCGAAGTGAATGGTGCAACAAAGCTCACGAGAGCGTGGTTCTTCTGTTTAGACGGTCTAGCTCTCGACCCCCTCTGAGGTCAACACAACCAAGCCGACTTAGATCAGCAAATTCTTGACGTTTTAATTAGCCTCTTCTCAAAAGTAAATCTGAATGAAAATTTGGCTGAAACCATCCATTTCTCATTGCAACTTCCCCTTGCCTTCCCCGCCCTTCTACTCTTTTTGCTTTTTGTTATCTTCTCTCCAACTCCAGCCTCTTCATCTCTACTCCTTCATCTCCTTCCCATCCCTTTGTTCTTCTCTTTCTCACTCTCTCTTGGATGCATTACTGTAATTTCACTTATTTTGCCTCTCCAATCTCTGCTTTCCATTTTTTCCCCCTCTCTCCCTTAGACACTGGAAGCCATATGGGCTAATTGCAACCATGTGTTTGTTTGATCATTACAGTGGCAGCTCTGTCAGACTCTGAGAACCTTTACTGTAGCGCACGGAGGTGGCACCAATTGACGTGCACATGCGCGCATGCGAACACACATAAACACACACATACATACACACACACACACATGTGCAGCCGGTATGGGGCCACTGCAGACTAAAGACGCACAATCTGAAACACGGAGTGGAAGCAGTTTCATATCTCCTCCCGGTTAATATCGCTGCGGTGAATATTTTCATATCATGGTTTTTGCGAAGTGACAGTACCCTGAACCGCAAAGGATAAGTATTTCACAGAAATGGAAATGAGCAAAGGATTTGCTCGTAAAAGAAGGCTCGCTCTTCCACTCTTTTTGTGTGCCTTGGGAAATCATGACGATGCCAAGCTTTGTGTATTGTGTTGTTGCCTTGCTCAGTTCAAAAGAATGCTGGTTTTGTCCTGCAAAACAAAGGAATTACGTACATTTTTAATCAAAGAAAGATGAGAGGCTAATAAGAAGCAACACTGAAATGTTTTTTTGTTTGTATTTTTTACAATCATGACTTGCTGAATTTCAGGAATTTATAAAATTGAATGTGTATATTGGGACCTATAGGTTTTTGTACAGTACTTTCTAGAGTGTTGTACAAAGGAGTTTGACGGGGTCGGCGTTGGGGGAGCTCCTTCACTTTCGCAGCAATGGATGAAAATCATAATCTGACAGTGGAATTTGCTGGCACAGGGTTAAAGAAATAATCAAGATAATATGCAGTTAGTATTTCACCTACAGTAGATATCGGTGTTAGAGTCTTCATTTTTTATCAATTTAAACTAGTTGGGTCCTGAGACAGAGGCCAAAGCTAATCCGAGATGGACCAAAGTCAAAGCAGAAGTCGTAATTTGAACTGGAGGGTTATTTATCGAGAAAGAAAATATTATTTACACATAAAAATGGATGTAGGAAGAGGTGAGGTACCAATAATCTTCCCTTGTGAAACACATAATTAGAGGAACATGTAAATAATTATTGCCTCCTGTGTAAATAATCACCCATTGCAAACAAAAACATAAAGATTTACAGTAGTAGATCAATGGAGTCCTGGCCCCTCTTGGATTTATCTATTAGCTTCAGCCTGCGGGACCAACTAATCTGGATTATAATCTGGGTTCTCATTTCAAATAATTTGACCTATCCCTTTAAAGATTTAAAGATTTCTGCTTTAATTACAAAATCTTCAGTTCCAGTGATGTAAAGTGATACATAAGAGCCTCCAGGTGAACTCTGTCTGAAAACTGATGTCTTAAGAGGACGTTTTTCTACAACACTATTTAGAAATTTAACTCTTCGTGCTGTTTGGTTTCATTTTAGACACTCTAGAAAACTACTATAAGAGAAAAAACAGAAGAATAGTGACATGATAATCTATTCATCTAAAACGTCATCTTGTTCTCTTACTCCTGTGATGCTTGTTTCTACGCTGCTCTGTTTGCACTATCATGGCCCCAACCGACAGCTGTGTCATGGCTGAGGCTGAACCTGAACGTGGGAAGAGAAGTCAGGCTGAGGCTACAGCGATAACAAGACTGATAGCTCCCAGTGCTCTCTCAATGAAATGTTACCAAAACAGTCTGTTGATCCTGTTCCAACTGTCTGCTGTCTGACAGGTTCAGCACTGCTCACCAGGGAAGCAAATGCAGAAGAAGAAGAAGAAGAAGAAGATGATGATGATTTTTTTTTATTTTTAACAAAATCTTTATTTACAATAATTTAACAATAAACTGTTACATAATCAGGTAACAGTTGATTACCTGATTATGAAAACTAAATAAAAACAAGAAATATTTACATTAGTAGCTTGTTAAAATTTAGTTCCCCCTGATTTGAAATGGTACACAATACATTATTAAAACCCCACAATTGTACAAAACTATTTAAATCCCGGGTGGCTCTGTGGAAACAAAACTCCAATCTCAACCTGGCTTTGACGTTACACTTCCACAGAGCCATGGCATCGAGTTGAGGTCCAGCCTGCATCCTCCACTGAAGGTCACCAGTTCTTTTCTTTATTGGAG
>NW_015113174.1:48507-75231 GCF_001443285.1 Poecilia latipinna | reverse complement strand
GCGATAACAAGACTGATAGCTCCCAGTGCTCTCTCAATGAAATGTTACCAAAACAGTCTGTTGATCCTGTTCCAACTGTCTGCTGTCTGACAGGTTCAGCACTGCTCACCAGGGAAGCAAATGCAGAAGAAGAAGAAGAAGAAGAAGATGATGATGATTTTTTTTTATTTTTAACAAAATCTTTATTTACAATAATTTAACAATAAACTGTTACATAATCAGGTAACAGTTGATTACCTGATTATGAAAACTAAATAAAAACAAGAAATATTTACATTAGTAGCTTGTTAAAATTTAGTTCCCCCTGATTTGAAATGGTACACAATACATTATTAAAACCCCACAATTGTACAAAACTATTTAAATCCCGGGTGGCTCTGTGGAAACAAAACTCCAATCTCAACCTGGCTTTGACGTTACACTTCCACAGAGCCATGGCATCGAGTTGAGGTCCAGCCTGCATCCTCCACTGAAGGTCACCAGTTCTTTTCTTTATTGGAGGCTTGTACAAAGTTCTCCACTTTGGTTTTTGTCCTCCGAGTTTGTCGCTCCACACACTGATGGGTCTTGATCTTGATTAAAATATTGACATCTTTTTGGTCTTTTATAAAAACAACAGCGTTATCAGTGTAGGCAGATAAAACCATATTGTTAATAAAACCAGGTAAAACCAGACACTCGAGCGTATTTTCTGGAGGAGCGGTTCCAGGGAGAGCGAGTAGAGCATCCCAGAGAGCGACAGCCCTGTCGAACGCCTCTACACACCCTAAAAGGAGCACACATGCTACCGTTGATCTTCAGCACGCTCTCTGTGTCACTGTACAGAACCTGGATCTTGGCAATAAGACCCTCGCTGAACCCAAGCCCCCTCATGGTTTTAAAGAGGAAGCTGTGTTCAACGCGGACAAATGCCTTTTCTTGATCTAATGAAATCAAGCTAGTTTTTAAATTCAATGAACCGGAGCCTCCCTCGTCCTGTTAAGATTCAATGATGCTATTTTAAAAGAATCCATATTGGGTAAGAAACTAAAAACAAAATACCAAAAGAGTATAAAAAATATTAAAATGTCACTGTGCATCATTTTACTCAGAGTTGTTTTCTAACTTTGGACATTATTTTCTTTAATCTAAAAACTTCTGGATCTGTAAAACCTGATACACCTTTGTTTCTAATATAATATCTTGCTGAGAAGTAAAATAATCTCAAATTAGGAAAATAACTTTCGACTTTAACTCCTCTGAATCCTTTAGTTTGTTCTAAGAAACTTTTAAAAGATTCTGCAGAGTCTCTAGGTTCTTTAGTGCCCGATTGTGTCACAGATACCTCGGTGGTGTCAGAGAACCAGCTCTCACTGAAGGTAAAGTCAGCACCTGTAAAAACAAGCCGTTTACCGAAACGCCCACCTCCACCAGCTGTTGAGCCTGCTCCACTTTCTCCACGAACAAGACGACAGCTCCACTCATGCGAGCTGCCGACTTGATGGACCCATGTCCAATCACCTCCCCGACCGCTAAACAAACTTCTTCCACGCTACACGGAGAACCGGCACCGTTCTTCCGTGTCAGCGTGGAGAAAGTCCCACTACCAGACACCATGGCGTTGTCAGACGGCGGCCAGCCAGGCACGCCTGACGACCTTACCCGAACCCAAACAAAAGCCCCTTAAAACGTGACAAAATTAAACCAAAGTAACAATTAAACAACTAACATAAACACCCAGTGAAAAAACAGTAAGAAAAACACAAAGATAGTAATTTAACACTCGCTCTCTCTTTCGCTCTTCTTCCGCTCTCCACTCACACGAAGAAGAAGACACAATCATACACATTTCATAATGCACAATTGCTTTCATCAGAGCTACAAGAGCTGGTTCAACAGAGCACATCCGGGAGGAAGAGTCTGAATTGGTAAAAAGATTTACTAATAGGAATATTAATCTATATTACCAACCACACTGCACTGCAAAAACAACCACATCCATTGACTTTTTAACATGTTTCTGCACATAAAGCAGATAATTGTGATGCTGTAATAATAATGGAACATGGATTTCATGCTTTTCTTCACAAAATAGTTCAAGCACACACGTTCTGAGTGGAAAGTGTCTGGGAAAAGCAATTTTTCAATCAAAATTGAAATTCTTAATTTGATTTTGATCTGAACTTTGGGCAATTCAAACAAATGAACATGCTTTAATCTACATGAACATATAGTAGCTCTGTCTGTATGCTTAACATCACAGCATGGTGTGACTGCCATGTTTTACTACAGGATGGTGTGTTTAGGGGGCCTTGTGTAATGTCAGCTTTCTGGCACACATATCATTTTGCAGGTATGCAAATAAGTTCAATTGTGGTTTCATCTGACCTGAGTAGCTCTTGCACATTTTTGCTGTCTCTTATTTAGCTTGTGGGAAATTACAAACGAGACAGCTTTTTGTTTAACAGTAACTTTTTTTTTTTTTTTTTTTTGCAAGGCAAGGTTTGACACACGACTTCTTCAGAGTTAAAAAAGCTGCTCTTCTGATTTATTCTCTGCCTACCCAATATGAACTCTTCTTTGAATAACAGCAAAGTTTTTTCAGGGCTGTAGTTGTCAGTCAATAGAAATGGGTTTAATTAAAATCTTTAAAAAAAAAAAAAACTAGTATACTGTCAAACAGAGATCTGACCACTTTGATGAGTCTTTTTTTCAGAGCAATAAACTGATTCACAATGGTTATTGTTTTTGAAATGGTGTGTTTTCAGATTTCAAAGGAATTAAAAAGGAACAAAAGAGCAATGCATTTATACTAAATGGGGAAACAAATTAGCAAAGGACCTAAGTGACTCCAAGCCATTCATCAGAACCAGTGCGGGTGATTTTGTGAACTCTCTTGAGTTGTTGTTTCCAAGCAACCAAAATTAAAATCCTCAGATACTCATTATTCCGGTTTTCAAGTACAGCATGGCTATCACATCTATCACAGGGCAACACTATAGCGAGTGAATCCAAAACTATTCATACACTCAGCAGAGTTAGATTTAAATGATGTCCATTCAGTCAAAAAAGTTTGTTTCTCATAGGTTATGTAGGCATATATAAAAAAAATCACTGGCATTACAGCAATAAATACTGTTTATAATTGACAACATTTCCACATGTTTCTAATACTATTATAAAAATGCATCACTGGTAATGACATAAATGTTTTAAGGTTGATAAACATATAGGCCCCTGTATAGATTATCAGTCATAAAGTTACTGGGACTCCCAGACTTTAAAACTCGATGATTAAAATAAAATGTTACTGTTTATCTACATCTGCCAATGGTATGAATAAATCTGGCCTTAGCTGTTGCTGCTTTGTGTAAAGATAGTTTTTATACTGAGAACTGAAAACTGTGTGTTTGAATAAACACAAGAGGAAGTCACGTGCCTCATTATTTATAGTTTTAGAACAAAAACTTAATGAAATTCAGCTGGTGGCATGTTTCCTGCGTAAATTAAACAAAAAGGCGCACAAATACTTACATTCACCCACAGAGTCCAGTCGAATGTTCCCAGGAAATCCAAAGCCTTTAAAAATGTCAGCAGCCAAGTGACATCTGAAATAGCAAACAAACTTTAATAGGTCACTTAACAGGAGAAAAGTGGAGAGGAAAATATTCTGCCTGCAGGCTTCTATCTGACCACATGCTGACACTGTCAATTCAGCTCGGAGCAAACTACGGCAGCAAGACATTTTGTAATTAAAACAACATTTGATGGTGTCCCTGTCATGGTTTTATTGTCTACGTGACATGGAATCAGCTGTATTTAGAAGTCAGGTTGTGGTCAACGTAGCAAACAAGATATCTGCATTGGTTAATTTAAAAGTCTAAGTTACCTTAGACTTGTCATTCATACTTATGTTTGTTGGTCCAAATCCATGGAGAAAACATAGGTGGAGTTCAGCAGTCAGTGTGTGTCAGTGCAGCCACTTGGCACCATCTAGTGACCTTTTATTTAACTCACAGATCAGAGCAAACGTTTTATCTCACCACGTGTAAATGGTAAATAAATAAAATAAAAAAAACCCTGTCCTCTTAACATTTAGTTTCCATTGGAAATCTGACAGAGAACGTTTTCTGAAACTAATAATTGAAACTAGGCGTTATTTATGTTCAATTCACAAAAAGGATGTGGCACAATTACTTTTTGAGTCAGAGGTACTCCACCTCGAAATAAGATTTTTCTGTCATCAATGCATGCAACCATAATTAACCTCATTTGGATTGTTGACACAAAATAAACAAAAGCCATCCTACATCTTTTGTTACATTTGCAAATATTTATCTCAGGCTTTCCTGATCTTCATTTGAAGCATCAGTATTAAGGAATTTTTAAACTGAATATGGTTATTGCTTTTCAGAACAATGGTTATTTAAAAATAATACATTTGCTTTCCTTGAGCATAAACATGCTTCTGTCTGATGTGGGTCAGTTCAACCATTCACTTGTTTTGTCATACTCATTAGCTATCCAGGGAAAAATGTATGCAAGTATTTTACCCTAGGGTTATTTTTCTCAATAAATTATGATGAAGTTTGGAGACAAAAATCACAAAAATGCTGAACTTACTGAACTAAGCGACACTGTATTATCAATGGGACTCAACTCATCCGGTACAGTAACACTTCACCTTACTGCCCTCGGGGCAAATATGGAGGACTTCATTTTGATGAAAGCCAACCTAAACAATATCACACGCTAAGGATATAATTTTATGTTGAATCTTGTTTGTTATGTTTTGTCTCATGCTGCATGTTATTGTCTACCTAGCCATTGGTTGTTATTGTCTATGTGGTGATGGGAGTGCGGGGGCTAGTTTGTGGAAAAGAATTTCCCCTTTGGTGATAATAAAGTCTAGTCTACATAGACAAAATTAGACCAGGGAAAAAAATGCCTTTTCCACGTGCCATTCAACTTGAAAACAAACAAATCTGTTAGAATTAAATAAAACAACAAGGGCACAATAAACTGGGTACATATACCAACTTCTTGCTATGATTCACTTCATGCAAGTGTGAACAAGCTGCTACAGTAATATTAAATCTGATTCACCTGACAGAAAAATGTGGCTTTTCAATTTAGGTTTTCCAGAATTTTCCTTTTGAGAGCCACTCTGATACAAATATACTCAATAAATAGATACAATACAGAGTGGTGAAGGGGAAGATAACCCTCACCCAACTGGGCTAGCTTGAGGTCATTTTACTCCATTTCCAATCCATCCCTCTGTTTCATAACTGCACATTACTATTTTATTAGCCCTAAGTTTTTACCTATAATGATTTTGAGTGAACTTCCACCCTTGATAAAGAATATCTTATTTGACATTTCAACATTTTTAATTTGAAAACCTGTAGGGGAAAACATTTTTTAGATTTCTTAAAAACTATACTTTCAGACACACGCTATTACTGCAAACCTGTTTGGAGAAAAGGTAACACTCTGGCCATTACTCTGCAACGAAAATAACAGGTTTCAAACTTTACTGTAATATTACACCTCGCTGTTTTTGTTCTGTGTTTGTCTTACACAGGTTTTGCTTGAATGTATCATCAAATAGACTATGCCTGAGCCCAGGTCAGCAGTTTTCGTGTGAATCCAGAGGAGGTCAGTGTTGCGTGTCTGCTTGTGACCTCAAGTCACTTCCCCTGACCTCACACTAACCTCTACAGATTCAGCAGGGAGGGTGTTTTTTAACTTTGAATGAAGGAGAGTAAGAGCTGAATGCGGGTTTCCCCTGCTGCATGCTGGAAGAGACCGCCTCCAGCTGAGAAAGCACTGCAGCAGCTCTGCTTCTGAGGGATGGGGCTGGTGGGCGTGGCCGTGGATGGAGGGTTGGACTTTGGGTGGTAGCAAACGCCCCATCGCTGGATGTAATATTCAATGAGCTCCGAGCAGAGGACATCATCAAGGGGCAACTTGACAGCAACAACACGCAGTTCATTCATTTTCAGCGCCGCGGACATGCCTGGTGGACACTTCAGGTCCCCTCCTGATATCGGGATGCAGAGTTGCCCCACTTTTCTCCTCCGGCGGCCAAACTTTTCACGGCCGTATCGCTATGGAGCCGCTGTGGACGGACACCGGCGCTCCGGTACGACATGCAAATACGTACTCTGACGTCGGCGATCATGTGGCTTTTGGCGTAGATCCTCCTTGTGATCGCCAATTTTTTCCCTTCCCTGTCGCCTGTTGTCTCGTCGGCTATTGGGCCGCCGCGAGACTCTTTCAAACCCATTCGGCGTGCTTGCTGCTCCAGCTGTCGCGTTGGGATTGTACCGCGCTACCTGAACGTCGCGTCAAGAAGGGGGTGGGCAGGTAAGAAACGGCTAAACTCTTCCTCTGGTTTTCTGTCGGCTCGCCGCGGGTCTGTTTATCAAAAAGTCCCCCCAAGTTGAAGCTGCGTGTTGTTGTTTGTTTGTGTCCCTCTCGGTGCTTCGTGACGTCCACACGCCGCCGTGTAAACATTTTAAGTTGTCTCGCCGCATGAACTTTGCGTGGCTCTGCCGTTTACACCTGCGTACGGGGGGACACAACGTGCCCCCTCCTGAAGTTAGGTGGACATTTTCAAGCCCCGTGTGAGAGTTTCAGTCTGATATGCGGCGACTGTGGCGTCGGCAGGCAGAGAGGAGAAACATCGTGTCTACTTTTCCTCCTCCCCCGTGTCGACATAACCAGCAAAACATGGCCGTCTCTGCCGACATGTTGTTACGTCGGTGGCGAGAGGGGGAACATTTGAGAGGGGGGGGAGAGAATGTGTTTCTCTGCGCCCCACTCTCACGTCTCGCCTGGGCCCGCCGGAAAGGACCCGGCAAAGTCCGCAAAGCAGCGGGTGCAGCAGCTCTCTGCTGGAGGTGCTGAGGTTTCACCGCAACTTTTAGACTCCGAGGTTGTTTCTCGACTTTGATTTGGGAGGCTCTGTGATGTAGGCGGAACGTTACCCCTGGTGATGCCTCCTCCCCACCGACACTCACGGCGCCGCTACTGTGGGTCCTCTCACTGCAGTGAGCTAGGAACAGCCCGAAAACTCCCTAATTCTGTATTTTCCTGTCATTGTATCAACTTTGGTTGTGAACTCGGTGTCCCACATTATAAGCTGGCGGCGTCACACAAGCCTCCTTGAGAGGGAAGATGTCCCCAATGTGTCCAATGACACATTCTGGAGTCATGGTGGCACCGCTGCATCCATCAGGATTATTTAGGTAAGGTCACAGAGGTGACATAAACAGCCACCACACCTGCCACTCATCACCTCTTGCAAGTGTTTTCCATAACAACTGGAACAGCTTTAGGTCACAGGTTTGTCATTGTTCATCCTCCAATAAGGAGGATGTGACAGCTTTTTATATAAAGCCACTGAGCAGACTTTACTGTAGAATCCATCAAACTTCCTGTGGTGTGTAGTGTTAATACACACACTACGTTATCAGTGCACTTTTTCAACACATTTTGTGACATCCTGTTATTGAAATCTATATTTCGTCTAGCACTTTGAATTTGTCTATTTATGTAAAGAATATATAAAGCCTTTTCAAAATGAAAACAAAACAGTAATCGAGGCGTTCAAGGAAGTCAGCTATGGCCTTTAAAGCTACTTCAATCAGCCTGTGGGAGTAAAATTAAAGGAGCGTTTTTAAACGTGATGGTTAAGATGATTCATTGCACTTGGACAGAGGGGGGGAAAAAATAGTAGTTCTGATTCTCTAAGCTCTCATCCAGTGCGTCATGCAAAATCTGTTGTTTCCTCCAGTGTCTTTTTTTTCCTCCCATCTCTTGGATGACCTGATGTTCTTCTGTATTTTGCATGTTTTTTTTTGTTTTGTTTTTTTTTTACGTTCTCTGATCAACAGCCCTCCTCCCCCTCCCTCTAGAAGATGTAAAGTGATTTTGATCACAGCGCAGTTAACCCTCCCGTCAGGTCCGTTACCAGCTGCTCCCTTGAGGATAAACTTGGCTGTGCTCGCTTAGGTTTGAACTCCTGTTTTTTTTGTGTGTGTTCTTTTTTTTTTTTTTTTCCTCAATTGTGAGGAGAAATTTGGGTCGTGTTTGTTCTTCACATGGTTTCTGCTTGATCTTCCACATCAGATGATGTTATGTAATCTGGAACGACAGCTTAAGTTTATTTAAGGGGATTGCAAAATGATAAAAGCATGTACCTGCTTCGGTTGATTAAAAATCAGATGGCTCCATTTAAATTGCACAAAAAAAATTTCCAAAGTTTTTTTTTTTTTTTCTTTTTTTTGCAGAATTTAGAGAACCATCTGTTCAGTGTCAAGTTCTGTACATGAGAAAGCAATGCTAAGTATTTTGTATGTATGATTTATTTATTTTCATTTTTATTTTTCTGTATTGTTTGGACCTTTTCAGTCAGTATTCATTACATGCAAGGAGTATGAATGCCTTATGCATCCTAAAATCACCGGCTTTATTTACATAAAGGTTGCTTCCTTTTGAAGCAGCGTAAAAATAAATCTTCCTCTTGTTTTATTGTAATGTTTTGGGGGGGTTTTTTCCCAGTCGTACCCAACCATGTGGTCTTTCTCAACACGTTGTGCTCTTTCAGAATGTCACAGTCAAAACATCCAGCTGTGAAGCTATCTACTCCATTTGTTCCTCGAGGCGTTTATCCGTTTACCATAGTCAGATGGTGGAAAATGAACAAGACTCGCTCTGTCACATTTGTTTAGATCAAACGGCTTCAAAAACTCGTGTCAGACTTGAGCAGCGGAAGGAAGGGGAAAAACACAGAGATTGTTCTGTTTAGGCATATTTATTCAGGCAGTCCAAAGGCAAGCTGTTAAATCAAAGTTGTAATTGTGTTTGACAGCAGTAGATTAGAGGGATCGTGTTTCGTAAAACTCCCGCAGTCATCCTAACTACTTTGTTTTTATTGTTTAAGACTTTTTTTGCGTCTCCTGCTAGAAGATTAGGTCCAGTCCAGTGTGATTTGCAGAGGAGATGACTGATGGTTGCCATGCAGCCTGATGTGTCGCGTGTTGATCATTTGAGGAAGTTTTCCTGCTGAAACTTATGTGGAGATCGATAAGACATCACACCTTGTGAGGGAGATTTAAAATAAGTTTATGAAGTAGAGGACAAGCGAAAGAGTTAACAGGATTTGAATGTGTGCCTTCAGATTGAGCCCAGCTTTTTAAAATGTATGGCTTCCCAAAACTCTTCTTATTTTACAAACTGAGTCATATAGATTCCTTTCATTGCTCTGCTTTTATTTTATGACTGTGAAATGTACTATAAATGCAGAACATGCAAACTGTTTAATTTTTTTCTGGAGTTGTGATGCATACAACCTTCAAGGTCCAGAACCCTTGAAGGACTTTGATCACCTATATTGCAAGTGTAAATTACGTAACTGCATAATGCAACACATTGACCATGTTTGATAAAAGATCAGATCAGTTTTATTGCTGATTTCCTACAGTACCACTAGTTGTAGCGGTGCTTTGTCCTGAGTTATTGCTTTAAAACTTTAGATGATGTATGAAGGTGCATTTTCTTCTAGTCTTCAATCCACTGAGAAGTCACAAAATTTTTTATATCAGGAGCAGAGGTGGTGTCACAACAATCTTAAACCCACTTTAGCATCTTGTACTTGTAGACACCAAATGTAGTTAGTTTGAATAATGAGGCACATTCATACAGCATACATGTGACTAGCTTGTTAGCTTCCACTAGTCTGGGTTTTTATTTACTTCATCAAAATTACATTTCCTATTTACGTACAGATTTAGAGACGTTCAGCACAAAATGTTCCTTCGTCACTTTTTATTATTTCTCAGGAAACTCACTGAGGAAAAAAAAAAACGTCCTGATTTTTCTTTTCTTTCTTTTTTTTTATTCTGATGTTCTGAAATTTGTTAGCTTTATCAGGAGGTTCAGTAAAGGAAATTAGTTGAACTTTTAAGCTGCCACTAGCAGCCCTGCAGTGAGCTGTTTATTTTACGGACAGACACTGTAGCAGATTTGTTCGTTTTCATAGCATTGTTGTCTTAAAGAGTGAGCAGTTCCCATCTGGCGGTCGAGCTGTTTCTTTCACTACTAGACATATTTTTAAACAGAGAAGTTGAGAATGAGAGGGGAAATCCCTCTTGAGAACCAACACAGCAATGTGTGTATTTGTGTGAATGCCAAAGGGGAGCAAAGAATATTGTGGCATCCATACAATCAGTGTGACTCAAGTAATTTAAATTAAAAACTGTTTTCTTTTGACTTCAGAAATTAATGAGTCAAAATAATTTGATTTTATATCGGATTTTTTTATTTATCCTGGTATAGATTAAAACCTGAAACAGAACCATGTTTATGTACAGTAAACAGTTCCTGTCTGTTTGCCCAGTTTTGAATATTGTGTGAAATAAGCAGTTAAAAAATGTTTCCCTCCTGTCAGATTTCTTGTTTTCTTTTGGTCATACTTGGATGTTTCAAATTAATAAATACATTTTAACATCAAAGATAATGAGTAAATGTGAGAAGCACTTTTTAAAGCCATGATTCTGTAAAAGGCCATCACTCGTCTTTGCTGAATTGTTTTATAACATCCACACTAAAAGACTTTCAAGCATAACCTGCCTGTTTAAAGTCATTCCACAAGATCTGTATCAGATTTAGGGCTTGTCTTTGACTAGGCTACTCCAAAATCAACATTTTGTATGTTTGAATCATTCAAAGGTGGAATGCATGTTTCGTACTAGTTTTCTGCTGCAAAACCCAAGCCTGACCAAGCTGACTAAACATTTTCCTTTAGGATTTTTTCAGATAGAGAACAGAATTGATGACTCCATCATTTAGCAGGTCATCCAGGTCCTAAAGCAGCAAAGGAGGCCCAGAGCATTACACTACCACCATGTTGGACAGTAAACTCCATGTCTGTCTTGTCAGCCCACAAAATAGTTTCCTTAGTCTTGGGGAGCTTGTTGTTGAGTCCTGCATTAACTGTGAATGCACACAGTCAGGGTATCCATGCATCCTTACAAAGTCCTAAATTCATAAATCCTTAAAATGCCTGAAATTCATTCAGACATTTAAGTTTGCCTTAAATACGCTGATCACAGGTTTTAAATTTGGCCGTTTCAGGATTATTTGCTATATATTCTGTGTGTGTAGTTTATTTTTCTCGTGAGATTTGTTCATCAGGCAAACATTTCAGTCGCATGCAGACTCAAACTCTTCATTACGTTCTGTGATTTGAGGTGGTTGAGGCTCCCACTAACTAGCTGCTAATAAACCCTCGCTAGCCACATAGCTTTTTTGCATCTATCATCGGTAAGTGTGAATTATCGCCAGTTGGCCGGACGACATTTGTCTTTGCCACTGTCTCACTTCTGTTACCAACCGAAATGACGCTACGGCCATTCTGTGCAAAAAAGGTTGGCACTACGTTATAAAATATGCAATTTCCGTATTTCTGTCATGATGCAGATCTTTAAGTTATGACCTTTTTAGGACCATTATGAATTAAATTTGAGCTGGTGAAACCTGCAGAAACCCTGACAGTATGTTAGATGTCTTTCTTGGTTATTTTGTGACCGTTGTCATTTTTTGGCAACTCAGAGCCTTGGAATTGGTTTTGTAGCTCTTTCAGAACAGATAAATGTCAGTGACTTTGTTTCTCATCTGTTCTTGCACATCTTTACGTTGGAGTGTGGTGTGTTCATTTTTGAACTCTTTTTTGAAACGGTATAAATACATAGTTTGAAAGGCCAGCTTCTATTTTTGTAGATAGGGGTAAAAAGTTGAGTGTCTCCAACTTCAAACCGTTTATCCAGAACTCTGATCCTACACAGCTATGGAGCGCGTCCAGAGATCGTTATAGCAGAGCTTTTTTTTTTTTCTTCTTCTTCTCGCCTTCTGTTTTAGATGTCACTGATGGAAATATTGTGTGCTTGTATAATCTGCTGTCTAACTAATGGGGGGCGGTGGGGTGTTGAACATGTTTTCTTGTTTTGCATACTGATTAGAACCATCCATTGTTTCATAACCACACATTAGATTCCACATCTCATTCCCAGCCGTATAATGGCTGCCCCTTCTCTCTGTGGAAAGCCGGAGTGAGTCATCATGGGTTCGGAGGATGGAGGCTGCTGTCATCATGGCCTGCCGTGCTCACCCGGGCCTCGTGATGACATCACTGGCGTCTAACACGGGGCTTTGTTCCTGCGTTTTTTTTTTGGTTCAGGTCTTCCTCTCTGCCAGCTTCTCAGACGTGTTGTTAGGTGACTAAGGCAACCGCAGAGATGAGCTCATCACCTGTAGGTGGAGTCGGTGGGGGGGGGTCAAACGGTGGAGGCTGCGACCGGGAGTAGGTGTGATGTTTGAGAGTGAGAGAAACGAGGATGAGACAATTACACCACTGTTCGTAAGAGTGGTGGTAAACGGGGAGACATTAAAAGTAGATTAATGTCATTTCACCTTTAAACACAGTTCTTCATGTTGGTGTCAATTTTCAGTGTAAATGGCTTAGATATGCTGGCTCCAGACTTCCTGGAAGTGCTCCGTCACATCAACATTTCCAGGTAATTGGCACAAAAGATCACATCAGTTTATGTCTGTGAACGCAGTCCGGATCTCGCTAGGATCGCCGTCTCTGCTGCAGAAGCAGATCTACGTTTCTGCTTCTCGACGCATTCTAAAACCTTAAACCGAGCTAAAGGTGACTCCGAGTTAGCCAGGGAGGGACAAAGGAACGCACCGGAGTCAGAGTGTCTGAGCAGCATGAAGGAGATACGGGAGTCGACTGAGGCTGTTGTTGAGAGAGAACGGTCACCCACTTGGGTTCAGTATTTGGAGCTGGGCTCTTCATCAGCACCGGAACATCTTAATTCATTAAATATCCTTCCCTTCGCTGTGGGATTGGGTTGTATTTGAGCATAAGAGTGCAGAGGAGTTTGCACAGAAATAAGCGTGTGTGGTCATGTATTAAACTTCCCCGTTGTACATGACCCAGCAGCTTTTTTTTTTTTTACACCATATTCACTGCAGTGTTGTGGACGTTCTGCTGTGCTGTCTGCACAGAACCAGCAGATCATTCATTAACATCACAGCAATCCATGTTTCTTTACCTTACTGAAGCATATGCTATGTACTGTCCACGTTTCAACCACAAACTGCAATGCATGGTCTTTGGAATGTAACTGGGGCAAACATTTATCGCATTATTTGCTATTTATATGGAAAACATTTTGTCATAAGAATCTCGATTTATTATTGTCAGAATGAATCAAATTCAATGTTAAATTAACTGCTTATTGTCTGAACTGTTTTTACTATTTTCTCCATTGAGAATATCAACAAATATCAATACATTTGAAGATATGATCAAATTACTGTGTGCAGTCTTTACGTGACTGGCGTCCTAAAGAAGCATATCACAAATGGATATGTTTTTGTTCTTTTTGGGGGAGCGGAGCTATAATTGCTATGTCATGCATTCATAGCCATTCAGTTACTTAAAAAAATTAGTAACAAATAGCTCTTAATGTCAATTTTTATTTTTATCACAATCGTATTACAAAGCAATATGTCAAGCCTTTAAGTCCAAATCTTAATTGATGAACAAAATAGCCTTTCACATACTTTTACTCTAACGCCATATAATAAAAAAACATAGCATCAAATTGTCTTTAGAAGTTACCTAATTACTAAATAAGTGGAAAGTGGACTATGTGAAAAAAGAAAAAAAAACCTTACAACTATTCAGTATTTCTTCAGCTTTATATATACATACACACACACACACACACACACACACACACATATATATATATATATATATATATATATATATATATATATATATATACACTCTGTTAGTTTATTACATAAAGTTTCAGTAAAGCACGTTGAAGTTTGTGGTTGTAGCATGAGAAAATGTGAAAACGTTTCTGGGTTGTGAATAATTTTTGCGGCGATGTATTCATGCATAAACATGTGTGGCATAGACTCCTGCGTCCTCTGAATCTCATGTTTGCGGGGGCAAACGAGAAAATGGAGGGTCCAAGCCATAGAGCTTTTCACTCTGTCTGCCACTGGAAGAGCTTAGGTGCCCCTTTTGTCCATTTGAGGCCAATAAGAAGCTGCTAGGAACCTTCGCTCACACGCCCCACCTACTGCAGCCAAGGCACAGACTGACAGGTGGGAAATTCGGCCCCCTAGGGACGCCGACTGTTTGAGGTTCATGGAAAACACAAAGGCTTACCTGGAATCCAAAAACACTGGATCATGTTGCAGTGAAAAAGGACTGAATGTCAGGGATTAAACTATTGGAAATGTGTAAGTGAAGTTCCATAAAACTCTCAATTGGGGGTACAGTCCAGAGCTAGATAATATTTCTACAAACTTGAACAGTCAGATTCTCTTTGGAAAAAGACACTGTGGCGCATTCTCGGATAGTTTATGCAGTTAAATTACTGCTTTGAGACCATCCAGCGAGAGTAACGCAGTATTGCTGTGGCTGGCTGGTCTTGAACAAGGCCGTGGGAGAGGGAGAAAAAGAAGAATGGAGGAGTGGCTCGACTAAACAACAGGAGGTGGAAATAAGATTGCAGAGCCTTGTCAAGGGGGGGCTCTTTATATTGGAGGCCCCATTTTTTTTCCTAGAAAAAAAAATCAAGAATGCTTTCATCCAGTATTTCTGGATTTATTGTGGCAGAACTATGTCAAAGCAATAAAGTATTTCCTTTCTTCTTTCCAGTCTTGTTTTCTTATGCTGACCTTGTTCGTCAGGGTCATTTTCAGTATGCAGAGCAAAGGTTAATTTTCGCTGTAAAGAAATACAGGATTCTTTGTTTAAACTTTATTTTATTTTGTGTGATTAAACCAACATGAAGCAAAATAAGGTGAAGTTATAACAGATTGAAATGCAAAACAAAATGTGTAGTTGAAAACGAACTCTGGAGTTCCACACTGTCTTCAATGTGACATGGTGGTGGAAGTATAATGCTGAGGGGATACTTTACTTCAGCAGGGAAAGCTATGATGGGTCATTCGACAGGAATATGGAGGTTAAGCCCAATATTCTTCACAACACTTTTGTTGAAAGTTTTTTTTGATCAACATTTCTTCTGATTGGAAGTAATATTGTTTTTGAGAAGCCCAGCCAGAGTTCTGATTTGATTCCTATGGGGAAATTTTGCAGGGAACTCAAGATTAGGGTTATGGCACAGAGATCCTCAAAAGATGAGTTTTAATAAAAATAATTGAAAATATGATCAGGAATTTTAAAAAGGGTGTAAATATTTTTGGTCTTGACTCTAATTTCGGGGGAGTACTGCTAAAGATTTGAAACCGGGATGGGAGGTTTTTCTTCCAGCTTCAAACTGGAACTGAAGTGCAATATTATTATCCTGCGTTAAAGTTTTGACTCAGTGAGGCAAAATACAAATGCATGCCACACTTTTCAGATTTGTATGAGAAAAAATCTGAACCATTATGAAGTGAAACCATTTCCTTCCACTTCATAATTATGCTACCTTTAATCCCACTGGAAAAAACACTGATGTTTGTGGCTGTAAAACAGCAAAATGCAGAACATATCGAAGGGATGTGAATACTTTCTCAAGACGCTGTAGAAAAACATAAAAACCCTGGTAAACGGGGCAACAGAGAAAACCAAGACTCCCTTATAGCTGTGGCCTTGATTTGTTGAACACAATGTTCTTTACCTGCGATCAAGTTATTTAGGCAGATTCGTATAAAGTTGTCAGTGTTCAGAGCAAGCTGCGGGTTTCTCCTGCTGAAAGGTGTAGCTGAACTGGATTTCAAACATCGCAGCTGTCGTGACGGTTTCTGACCTCTGCGGGGTTTCTGCTCCAGGATGGAAGCACACACTCGCACACCACGCTCTCTGTTGGTTACAGCGTTGCCATAGTAACTCAACCATCCGCACTTGGATATTTTTATAGCCTGCCCTGTATATGCGTCCCAGTGTAGCTGTGCGTTCTGTAAGGAGACAGGTAGTGAAGGGAAAAGAGGGAGAAGTAGTCTGTTTTTAGTGGTTTTTATGAATTATTTTTATTTTTTATAAGCCAGATTAAGCAGAGATGAACGTTTCAGATCCAATTCAGAGCAGCTTTTTGGAAAATGCTTCCTTTACACTGAATATAGGTTCGTTTAGTGAAGGTGAACCAGTAATAATTAGTTGTTTTTATCCTGAAGTTTTGAATCAAATTGAAATAACTTTTTAAATAAGGGGAAAACAGAACAATATTCAAAAAAATCCTTACGTATTCGCCATGTCCTGCATCTAAAACACACATCTACTGTCTTGGTCTGAGACACCAGGATTCTTCATCGCATTTAATGAGCATTTCAAAACATTGAGGATTTTTTTGTTTTATTTTGTTTTTTGGCAGTATTTAGAACTTAGCTGCTGGAGAAAACCATTGATGTGTGTTTGATCTGCAGCAGTAATTACTAGATGTTGTGTATCAAAGAATAATCCATCTGAACACCAGGCAAGCTTATCTGGCTGAAGGTTAGTTTGTGAGACCACTGTACTGTAAAACCATGCCCCTTGGTACAGCATGTTCTTCTTATTTTTCATATTTTCTGATTTGTCATGTCAGATATTAATGGAGTAAATACCAGCTGCAGACTAGATTCTGCTAGGAAAATATTTATATATATTTTTGCTACTGAGCCACATTTACAGTAGTCTCCATAGCAGGCCTGCAAAAAGTAGCACTGCTCTGTTGCTATGCAGAACATAGCGAGCACTCAAACACAGTGCAGCACTTTGCTTTGCTCCAGAGGAGCCGCGTGATGAGATTTAAATTAATTCTGCGACAGTCCGAAATTCAGCCTCCATCTCCCTCCTTCTGGGACGCGTTGCGTTTGTGCTGGAGCTTCTCCTCACCCACACAAGTCTTGCCGACACACACTCATTGTACTTCCGCGCTGCAGTGGCTCACTTGTGGATCATGAGGAAAAAAGCGCTCCAAAAAAAAAAAAAAAAGAAAAAGGGGGGGGGGGGGGGACACGCCCCACCGAGCCCAGCTACCAGAGCAGGGAGGGCACGCCCTCTGTTTGTAGTAAAAGAGAAAAATTGCTTCTGATACGTCAAATCTTATCTGGTTTTTGAGATTTTTTTTTGTTTGGTAAAGAAACAGAGGAGTCATTTCAGGATTTTGACTGCTTTCTCACTCTGCTCTGCACTCTAGTCTGACCTGCTGGTTTGTTCTTCATGCACAGGAGTCAGAGAGGCTTCACTTGAATACCTTTTTGTTTGTTTCTCTTGACCCACTAATTTACTGTTAATTCTCCACCTTGATTTCACCATCGAGATTCTTACAACCCAACCAACATTTCAGCTTGCCGGTTGTTCACAAGGAGTGTAGGAATGTATTCTGTTCATGAGGATGAAATTGGTAATATTTCATTTGAATACCAAGAATGCCATTTGGTTTCCATATATTATTGTGCTTGTCTAATTCTAAGGTGACCCTAATGTCAAATATACACAAAATGCATCTTTCTGTGTTTTAGAGTTTGAATTAGAAATGATTAAAAAAGTTATGACTGCCCCTTTATTTTTGCACCAGTAGATAATGTCCAAAGCAAATGGCAACTTAAACATTTTTTCCACGGTTCCCCAGTCAGAGTGTTCATTGTGCTCACAAATTGTCTGTGGAGTACCTGTTGCCAAACAACTGGTTCTTAACTGGGAAACGGTGGATTGCTTCCTTTGGGTCATGGATCTGTCCTTGCCTCTAGCCCAGGAGTTGAAGTGTTCTGTACAGGGCTGATGATGGGATGGATACGGAGATTTGGTCCTCCTCTGCAGTAGTTCAGACTTTCCTCCAGTCTGTCGTGATGAACAATAAGCTGACCCAAAAAGTGCATTCCTTCATTTGATGATCTGACTATGTTCTAACGTTTCCTTATTGGTCTTAAGATGGGGATTGTGACCAAAGGAACAAGATACTGGGTGCAAGTGGCAGAAAAAAAGATTCCTCTGCTTGGTGGCTGGGTCCAGTCTTAGAGATGGGGTAAGGAGTGTAAAAAGTTTGAGATGGTTCAGGCATCTGATCAGGATGCTTCCTGTGCGCCTCCCTTAAGAGGTGCTTTCAACAGACCTAGAACATGCTGGAGGCATTATATATCGCTTTTGACCTAGAAACGCTTTGCGATCCTCCAGATTGCATTGGAGAATGTCAGGAGGATGTCTGGGTTTCTCTTCTGGACCTTTCACCCCCGTGGTGCCAAGTTCGATGGATAGATGGGTTGACCATTTCCACATGCAGGAGACTTCTTCGATTCCAATTCAACTGAGTGTTTTAGACAATCTAACTAGTAGTCTTCACACGTAACCTCTTTCAACACAACTAGGCCTTTCGAGAAGTACGTCCTTTTTACTTCAACAAATATAAGCCTAAAGCACGCACTTTGAAACGCCTTCATATCTATGGCTCATAATGGCTGACACTTACTTCACCAGACAGTCGCATTAAGAGAACAGCTAGATGACTTGAGCTTGACTGGAAATGTGGGTGTTTGTAACATTTTGAGACCTTGTAGCACAAGTTGACAAGATAATAATGTCTAGCAACTTTTTCCTAGAACATCTTAGTCACATTGGCAGCAG
The DNA here is from genome assembly GCF_001443285.1 of Poecilia latipinna. Lineage (NCBI taxonomy): Eukaryota > Metazoa > Chordata > Actinopteri > Cyprinodontiformes > Poeciliidae > Poecilia > Poecilia latipinna. The sequence continues at coordinate 56,600 of NW_015113174.1, read as the reverse complement.
TTACTATAGTGATCCCCAAGTAAAAATGTCTTAAGACCTAAAGAACAACATAAAGATCTTTCACTACAAGTCTAGCTGTATTTTTATTTTCACAGAGAAGCTATGATGGGTGTTTTTATGACGACAGGTTCAGCTAAACAGTCTCTTTGAAACTCCAGATCTTGTATGCGCCAAGTGAGAAGCATCTGCCCTTCCTCAGTGTGAGATTACCTTAATGGCACACAGAAATAGGGACTGAGTCGAGTGTACTGCTGTGACTCATCTGTTCTGTGTCATTTGCCTCTCCGTGCTGTTTGATAGCACATCCTTCCTATGGCCCTATTGTGTTTCTGACGTATCGGATCGTCTGTCTGTCTTCATGCGTCAGAGTAGCGGCTCCGGATGGCATTGTTTTGATTCATGTTGTCTTACTGTCTGTAGCGTAACCTTGTTACTGTCCGTCCTTCTTCATCGCATTACTTAACATTTTCAGGTAGATGGCTCCACTATTATGATGCCAACCAGGCAGCCAAACAACAGGACAGCACAAACTGACAGACGGCCAGGCTAGAGGCAGCCAGGCTCAGTATTCATACAAGTTTAATGAGCATCCAGACAGTAGGGAGTTTGTGGCTCTGGCACGGAGCTCACTCTGCACACATTGGCTGACTGGGTTAGACACACTAATGGAACAGGTGGGAGGCTGACAGTCTGACCTAACTTGTGAACGCAGCTCAAGTTTTAGAGCAAATATCACAGTTAATAAACATTTTCTAGCTTGAAGAACAGAGACTCTTTTGGTGTTTAAAACTCAGGCAACAGATTGCAGAGTCCAAAAAAAAAAAAAAAAAAAACTTCAAGGACATCAGACAAAAAAAATCCTTAGTATTATTTTACCTTGAGACTGAAAGTCTGTTAGTGTATTACAAAGATGACTAAATTAGATAAAAGCTGCAGATATGATATGATTAACAACATGGATTCTTTGTGATGGCATTCGGTGAAGCAGCAGGAGAGCCGCCCCTCCTCCAGTGAAAAATGTTGAGAGAGGAAGAAGAGTGTTGGTCTATCTCCAGTGTTCATCTGTTTGCTCAGGCGTTTCTCTCTGTTTGAGATGGTGGGCACACATGTTTGACTGCCACAATTCAAACTGGCTAAGTTGTTTGTATTTACATTGTGTACAATAATGTCTGCCTTTCTGACTTCTGCTCAAAATCTGACATGTTTTGAACACTTTTTCTTTTTTTACTCCAGTGGCACGGTAGCAACTTCTTTATTACATAAAGCAGTCTCTGATGTTCTCCTCCGTGCATCCTGTTGACGACACTAAGTGCTTGTCATATAAGTTCCTGTGACTAAATGGTGTTGCATAAGGGGATGGCTCATCTTCCCTCTCAGCTTGTATAGATCCACTGTAGGAGATAAAAATTCAGCTGCAGCACAATGGCTTTTCTCTTCGCTTCTGCTCTGTCTTTCCCATCATCGCTTTTGAGGAGGGTTCATGCTGTGTCAGCAGTGTGGCAGCTGAAGTTCAGGGGGTCACGTGAAGTGGCACTTCAGTCGCAGCTGACAGATGCATCCCTCCATTCCTCCTTATCCGATGTTAACTGGATTTCAGCAGAGATAAATCATACTTTTCAAGGGACATATGGTGTATGGTGCACTGGTATGCAGTTCTATGCTGGAGTTATATGGTGTACTATATACTGCAGGGGTGGCCAAGTCCAGTCCTCGAGAGCCACCATCCTGCAAGTTTTAGAAGTATCCTTACTCCAACAGACCGGGATCAGCTCTACAGAGGCCTGATAACGAGGCAGTCATTTGATTCAGGTGTGTTGAAGCAGGGATGCATCTGAAACTTGCAGGATGGTGGCTCTCGAGGACTGGACTTGGCCACCCCTGATATACTGCAACCAGTGGCAACGGGAAATTAGGTCCCATCACCACTAAACACAGAATTGTCTTAAGTTATGTACAATAGAGGTCTGCAGTATGAACAGCCTGTTTAAGGCCTTTCCACAGCTTTTTAATTAAAGTTGAGGCTGGACTTTGACTAGGCCGCTAAACCTAGTCCTTCAGTTGGTTTCTTTGGAGCATATCAGGGATGCTGTGCTTTGTCATGCTGAATATTAACACTGAAGTCAGGAACTGATGGATGGACATTCTCCTTCAGGATTTTATGACAAGGTGGTGAAGCAGGAAGTACCTCCACCTTGTTTGGCTTATGCTGAAATGCTGTTAGTTTATACACCACATGTTACAGGACACAAGTCTTCCAGAAAGTTTTGCTGTTGTCTCTGCAGTCCATAAAGCATTTTCCAAATATCTTGGGGATCTTCGTGTGTTTTGTGGCAAATGTTAGATCGGACTTTGTGGGAGGTTTTTTGGTCAACGGTGGTTTTGGTCTTGAAACTCTACCATGGATAAAATTTTCTTTTATTTTTGAATTATGAACACTGACCTCATCTGAGTCAGGTGTCAGTCAGCGGTAGTGACTTGCTACAGAAAGTCACCACCATGCTGATGTCCCAAGATGTTAAAAATGGCACCATAACCCTTCTTAGAATGAAAGCTATCAATGATTTTCTCGTGTGTTACTTCGGATGTATAGCTTTTTAAGATCTTTTTGCCTGCTTCATGTTTTCATGCAGGTTCTGATTAAGTTATTTGGCAATAACCAGACCTGTATGTGGCTAATAAAAGTGAAGCAAAAATATCTTGTGGCACAAGATCACTTTACTGCCCCGTTTTGTACAGCGACTGCGCCAAGAAAGTTTAATAATATTTCACAACTGGCATTTCACTCTTATTTTTCATTAAAAAAATATATAAAAATAAAATAAATAAAAAAAACTGTCAGCATATTGCCCACAGCAGGTCTAAGCTTTCAAATCAGCATGCTGCAAACTTTCCAGCTGTAATCAGCCAATTACAAATCTGGGTTTTAGTCTGTAAAATATACAGATTGACACCAGAACCACATATCGGCATTGGTGCGAGCAACGTGTTGGTTGCTAATTGTTGCACCTCTTTTCTTAAACGATAGGTGTCGCTGCGTAGAAAATCTACCTGCTACACAGCAGGAACATCAACAGAAGTAGAGTTGAACAGGAAGGAGATTGTAGGCACACAAACATGAATCAAGACTTCCAACCTTTCTGCCTCCAGAAATGAAAAGTTGACTTCCTTTCAAAAATATACTGTTACTCGGTTTGGATTGAAAGCACATCATAAAGTTGCCACTGTGTGTACTGCTTAATTTTTTAATGATCATTTATGGAAGTTTTTTTTTTTGTGCTAAATTTACCATCCAGATTTCACAAACCACCCATCCTCATAACGGGTGCATTAGTTTATTCTAACTCCTCCTCTGCCTCTTAAGAGATGGCAAACAAACCTGAATGCAGTTGGACGATGTATGTACAGCTTGTGGTACTTTACGTTCGCTGTTGTCATAGCGACACCACGGCAACGCAGCTGCTTCCTGACAATGCTTCAATGGGGCGTTGGAAGATGCGAGACCCATTGGGACAGTGGCTGGGATGGCAGCATGCAGGCCTCAAAGGTGTCAGTGCTTTTCTAAACGGAGGAGGCGTTGGAGAGGTTCGCATTGAGATCGTGACTCTCTGAGGTGATTACAAAGTAAATCCAGAGCTGATGAAACTGCCTCGGGTCGTCTGTGCTTGGAAGCGTCAGACTTCCTCTGTTTATTTTTACTTTATTACTGGAGCAATAAAGCGCCGTTGTGTAAGTGAGATTTTAATTTGGAATGAGGACTCGTTCTTCTGTGCCATGTTTTATGGAACCTCATTAAGTCCCGATAGAAGAGCACCGCAGCTGCATGAACTCATTTGATTTTTACTCATGTGAATATGAGAGTAAAGCTTGTGCGAGAGGCCTCCAGAATATCAATGGGCCTTTTCAGTCAGATAAGCTTCTCTCTCATTAGCCTGCAAGAAAACTTTCTCCAGCTCACACTTCCTCTGATATTTCTGAATGTTCCTTCTTGATGGGGTGTCATTTTCCGCAATAAAGCTGTTCTTGGCTCTTCAAGATGCGAATGTGAATCTGATTTATCTCTGATTTGTCATTCTATCCACACTTTGTGGTCCAATCAGCTGAATAAGTATTCAGCATTACTCTGGACAGTCCTCTTGTTCCTGACAGCAGCAGATCTGAATATATTTGCATCCCAGCTAAAGTATCGCCACCGTGAATCTGACGCAACGGTTATGTGGATCTGCAGGTTTGCAGACCAAAACCTAACAAAAGATCATCTTTATCATCTGACTTACAATATTTATAATGTTCAAGTAGTTGATACCCTTAATTTGTATTTTCCTTTCCCAGCCTTGTACTTAATCATTTTTCATTCAATTAGCACATTACGTTTTCTGAGAGTTGCTCCTCACACATTACAGCCAGTATTATCGCTGGCTCGTGCTTTGCCTGAAGTTGTGGAGTTTTGACTCACAATATTGTCAAAAGGTTTCTATTTTTGTTAGTTTTTTTTGTCACATTCTTTTCCACCAGTCTCCCAGCATGAAACAACAAATGCTCATTAAGCAGCACGCTACCTTTCGTTTAATCTTCCAGTGGTTCGCCGCAGGTACTCCTTAAGATTGTTGCCTGCACAGTAGTTTGTGCAAAAAAAAAGCATTGTTGCAGTTTTGTTCTATTGTTCAAAGACTTTTCTGAAGCAGGCCACCTGTAGACCGCCTGTTTGCTGTGCCGTTCATTTGCCAGCTACTGTTTTATACCACCAACATTCAGCTTGAAACTTGAAAACTGTGGTTATCTGTTACACCAGACAACATTCAAACACCTAATCTTGACTTTTGCTTTTGAATTATTTCATTGTCATTGCTTATGCTCTGCAGAAGATTTCAGGCTATTCTCACAGAGGTCGAAGAACTGTAGATGAGCGTGAAAACATTTTTCTACTGATGGCAATGATCGGTTCTCATTTGCTGACTTTTTTTTGTCTCCCATCCAGGCAGCATCCTGTCATGAAGACCCAGAAGAGCTGCCATTGTTGGAGCTGACACCGTCAACGAGTCCAGCCCACGCTGCTCTGCAAACAGTCCTTCATCTCCCATTATCGTATTTGGTCTCTCTACAAATACCAAAACATTTCTTTGACGTCTCTCTGTGACAGTCCCAGAAAGTCCCGTTCTGGTCTGCGTTTAATCTGTCTGGCTCCACTTTAGACAGTCATTCTGTATTTAATCAGTGGTCCTCCATCTTGGAATCCCGAGCCAAGACAAAAGCAACTCTAAGCACATTCCTGACCCGCAACCTGAAATCATCATGTCAAGTCGACGCAAAGCTTCCACTCCCTGCATGATCCGACCAGAGCAAACACAGTTGGAGGTGGATGATGATAAGGACGAATCGCACAATATGGAGGCAGGAGCATTGTTTTTTTGTTTGTTTGTTTGGTTGTTTTTTATTGTAACATTTGGAGGCCCTGGTGGGATTTTATATGTGAAGAAGACCCTAATTACAATCATTCACATAGCAAAAGGTTTAACTAAACATTTATATAGAAGTTAAAAATCTAATCCAATGACTTTTGCTTTCTCTTTCTGCTAGGTAACAGAAAACCATGTTCAGGATGAGGTGCCTATGAATACAGACCATCCGGTGCAAGCAGAGCCACCGACAGACTCTGACGGGACAGGCAAAGCCTCGGACGCTCCCACAGGTCCTGACAAACCACAAAAGGAGCCGCCAGACCCCTCCAAACCTCAGCGCAGACAGCAGGGAGGCTACGAGTGCAAATACTGCACCTTTTCCACACAGAATCTAAACACTTTCAAGGAACACGTGGACTCCAACCATCCAAATGTCATCCTCAACCCACTGTACCTGTGCGCTGTATGCAACTTCAACACTAAGAAGTTCGACACCCTAACGGAGCACAACGAGAGATGTCACCCCGGGGAGAGCAACTTCAAATTCAAACGCATCAAAATGAACAACCAGACAATCCTGGAACAGACGATAGAAGGCTGCAGCAACAACGCAGTCATTTACAACACGTTGGGTTCGCTTCCTGGCAAAGGGGACAGACTGGGAAGCTCCTCGCTCATCAAAACCAACACAGTGAAAACTGCTAAACCAAAAACTTTGTCTACAGACACCAAACGGACAGAACTGCAGATGGGTAAACTGACCCCAGAGCTCGCCAAGAAACCAATAACGGCGCTCAATGTGAACGGGACTGTTATCATCCCAGAGTCGACTCTGCTCAAAGCGGACAGCCTTTCTCACATCATGCCTTCTTTACAGCAGCCTATAAATTACACCCAGGTAGGACAAAGGGAAAACCTCTGCTGTTTTTTCACGTTGGATGTACAAACCTCAATACATGTTATTGGGATTTTATTATCGTCCCAACAGAAAATACATTGTTCAGATAGGTTTTTCTGCATTTTATCAAACTTCCTTAAGTCAGTACTTTGTGGGACTAACCTTTACAACCTTTACAGTTTCAAGTGTTTTTGGATATGAATTTCTCTACCATCTTTGTACACCTAGAGACTGTACTTCTTTTTTCTTCTTCTTTACAAAGTAGCTTAGTTTCAGCCAGAATGAACGAAGAGCATCAAATTGCCACAAATTCACAATTTCCAATGAGTTTTTAGTTGTAAAGTGTAGTCGCTGTGATAGAACCATTGGTTATGGCTTTGTTGCTGAAAATCATTGTTGTTGACCTCGTTGACTATCCTGCATTGGTAGGAGTTGCTTCATAGCGTCACTGGTTCAATTTGGGACCCCAAAACAGTTGGCTAGAGTAAGTGAAAGCTCCAGGAGGGATTATAGTATAAAATAATAGTCAAAATATGCCAAGAAATGCTTCAATTTGGTCTCATTTGACCAGAGCAGCTTATGTGAAATATTAACCGTGTCCCATAAATTGGTACATGAAAAAGAACTTGTGTATCTGGAACAGTGTTGTTTTTTTTTGCCGTGCTTCTGCTAAGGCCAGATTTGTGCAGTGCCCAGCCAATAGTCGTCCTGTGAACAGCTTCTACTTGCTGCTGATCTAGACCTGATGCTCTCCTTGCCCTGCATTTCCCTTCAGGGAGATGGCTCTGATGTGATGCAGAATTTGCAGTTGTCCCAATTAGTGTATTAGACTCTAGTTTTAATTTTGGGGTATCAGAGTAAAGGGGGGTGAATACATATACATTTCACTTCTCAAATTCTTGTGCTTCCCTTTCATTTCCCCTCATACTCTACATTGTGTATCACTTTGAATCCAAGCAAAGTGCTATTAAGTTTGAGGTTGTAACGTGATCAGATATTAAAAAGTTTATAGTGTGTGAGAATGACTTTACTTGGCAGTGCATTGGTTTGGAATCCCTGTGAAGTTATTTTGTGAAAATATTGCCTAATAATGTTGGCGATTATTTAGGGAAATTTCAGAACAGCGTCAAATTTGCACTTCACCACCCAACTCAGAAAGTCATTAAATCAAATAAAACTATATTTGATGTGATGTGGGGTAGAGGTGTGCCGATCGATCGGCCACCGATCATAATCGGCCGATTTCCGTGAAAAAGTTATGATCGGTGTCGATCACGGTCTCTTGTTGCCGATCACACAAACCGATCACCTGCATATCATTTCCCAACCTGCCTGTGCAGCTGGTCTCCTCTTTCCTTCACTCTGCGCAAACGCGCAGCAACAAATCCTAAGCGATGTGTAACTATAACGCACTGAGTGAATGGGGAAGTTTGGGTGTTGCGGCGTAAAATTGAAGCGCGTCAAAATGCATCAACACGACGAATCTAATATGGCATAAAAACAATGACATACTTGACGGAGTTTGGCTGCATCGAGGCTCACTGCAGTAAAAAAAAGACATATGGAGGATTAGATAGCAGGTAAAGCAGCGCACAGCTACAAACACTCACCCGGATTAGCATGACGGTCAGAAAGCTAAACAAATAACCCGCAAAATTATCTAAGTCTTCGAGCTGCGATGTAAGACGCTGGTTCTGCTCTCGCTGTTTAAAACTTCCGCTGTCCTAACATGAAACAGATAATCTCTGAAAAAAGAATCAATCTATTCTGCTTCCTCCCTGTTCTGCATAATTATTCCA
>NW_015113174.1:0-45555 GCF_001443285.1 Poecilia latipinna | reverse complement strand
CTGAGTGAATGGGGAAGTTTGCGTGTTGGCGCAGAAAATTGAAGCAGGTCAAAATGCATCAACACAACGAAGCTAATATGGCATAAAAACAAAGCCATACTTGACGGAGTTTGGCTATATCGAGGCTCACTGCAGTAAAAAAAAGACATACGGAGGATTAGATAGCAGGTAAAGCAGCGCACAGCTACAAACACTCACCCGGATTAGCATGACGGTCAGAAAGCTAAACAAATAACCCGCAAAATTATTTAAGTCTTCGAGCTGCGATGTAAGACGCTGGTTCTGCTCTCGCTGTTGAACCGCTGCTACGCTACAGGCTCACACCGAGCCTCTGCTTAAAGCTGCAGCATCTAACCTAAAAAAATAAAGTTTATATACGTATTAAAACTTTCGCTGTCCTAACATGAGACAGATAATCTCTAAAAAAAAAAACATCGATCTCCTCCCTGATCTGCATAATTACTCCACTCAGTCAGAAACAGCCAATCAGAACTAGCAGTAATCAGCTAGCCGCCATGCTAACAGGAAGTTTTCATTCAGTAACTCTGGATTGTTTATTGTAATGAAACCTGTTTATGCCTTTGAATGTTAAGTTTTATACTTGAATCTTTTGACAATGTTGAGAGGTTTTATTTGGACTCTTTGCATTATTTAGCCTCTTCAGAGCCTTCATGTTTTCAGTCTGTTAAAAATAGTATTACCAATAGCAGTACAATTTGCACAATGCCTGTTTTGTTTAGTTTTCTTCTTGGAAAAAGTTATTAAAAACAAGTTTTTGTCTAAATTAAGGTGAAGTCATGGTTCCTTTTTCCACATAATATAACCGGTAGTGCTTATGATTAAAAAAATAATAATTATGTGATCGGTATCGGTGATCGGAATCGGCAGGAAAAAACCTGATCGGTACATCTCTAATGGGGGGTATTTTTTATAGCTGATCCAGAATCAGGTAATAGTATATTATTAGTCATTATTCCTTTAACTGGTAATATTGAGAATTTACAAAAAAAAAAAAAAAACATTTTCCGGTTGCCTTTTTGACTCTGTTTTTGTTTCAGGTGCCGAAGATCGCCGTGCCCCTGAACACAACCAAATACAACCCGTCCCTGGACGACAACCTGACACTCATCTCCTCCTTCAACAAGTTCCCCTACCCGACGCAGGCCGAGCTCTCCTGGCTCACCGCGGCCTCCAAACACCCAGAGGAGCAAATCAAAGTCTGGTTCACCACTCAGCGGCTCAAGCAGGGCATCAGCTGGTCCCCTGAAGAGGTGCAATGATCATTTTTTATCTTAATTTCTCTTTGCTGTGTGTGTTGTTACTGTGAGCTGTGAGCTGTTGGTAGATAAACAACAGTAAATAAACTTGAATTTCACCTAATTTGAAAACCTAACAACCTGGATGTTGCATTTTAATGAATGCATGTTTTGTGTTGTACACTATATAAGACTCATAGTCCCATATCTGATTAGTTCTATTAATATTTTGGGGTTTTTATGAACATAAAAAATTCTCAAGTATTTAAAAGTTAAGAAGTTACAGTAATTTCTTTGGGAACAACATGGAGCTACTTCTCAGGAGATGCATTAAACCTACCATGCATCAACTTATGTTAAAGATAACTTTTTATACTATTAAGCTTATTTTTTATACATTATTTTTAACACTTTAGGAACTTTTTGTGTGAACCTTTATATCTGTTGCTGCTGTTATACCATATTTTCCCCCTTTCTGTTCTATTAATGTTTTGTAATTTGTATTGGTAGAATATTTTTTTCTGTAGTGTATAGGGCACCAAACCTGGCTTCAGCCCAGGGGCCCCGGTTCTTGTAAATCCGGCCCTGCTAACCATGCTCAGTTTGGCCTAAAACGTTCCAAATGATCTCATTCTTTATGTCTCAGGTGGAAGAAGCGAGGAAGAAAATGTTCAACGGCACCATCTCATCAGTGCCTCAGACTCTGACTGTGGTGGCTTCACAGCTGGGCTCCAGCTCATCCACCAACAGTAGCGCCTCCAAGCCTCTGCCGTCAGCTGCCTCTGTCCTGCAGTCCCTCCCCTGTCAGATCCTGGGCCAGAACAGTCTGGTGCTGACTCCTGTGGCCAACGGATCCAGTGTCACATGCGCACCTCTGGCTCTCACAGTGGCGAGCCAGGTAGATGACCAACAGAGGAAATGACGTTTTAAACGTTAAAACTTTAAAGTGAATGTTGCTTACAGCAGATTCTGATTGGACCCGTTAGGAGTACCTTATCACAACTTGATCAGTGAGAGAAACCGTTTTGACTCCTGCAGGTGGCCCAGTCGCTCAAGAGACCGCTGGCCACTCCGGTGATCGCAACTGAGAGTAAGCGGCCGTCCATCATTCAGACCATCCATGCGTCGACGGCCACAACGAAGCTGGTGTCGCCCAAAATGTTGACTTTCACGGCGGACCCGAACAAAACGGCCGAGCAGCTGTCAGTGCTGCGCTCCAGCTACACACAGTGTCCTTTCCCCGAGGAAGATGAGGTAAGAAGTGAGTGGAATGACATCTTTTTGTGCAGTAATAAACATAATTGTTCCTCTAATGGTTGGATTCCCAGTTTAGTGTTTTTCCTCTTAAATCCACACCTTTCAGCAGCAGTAAACCACAGTTAGTGTTTACTTTAACGCTGTTTACTGTGGCAGATCTACAGGCTGATAGAGACCACGGGACTGTCCAGGGGAGAGATAAAGAAGTGGTTCAGTGAACAGAGGCTGCTCAATCTCAAAAGTATGTAAGCAGAGAAAATTCACTCTAAACGATGCCTTATCTGCGTTTTCTTGTCCTACGTGATGGAAAACTAAGTGCTGTTTATGTTTATCTGTGTGCGTCCTTTTGGAGGCGTGGCTTCTCCACCTGTGCTGGTGAAAGCAGAGGCGGCTCCGGCTGTTCTGGACGGCCCCGTTAAGAAAGCCGTCCCAAGTAAGTTTCCCCTGCTGGAGAGAGTGAAGGGGAAGACATCGGAGCAGCTCAAGGCGCTGGAGGAGAGTTTCCAGAGAAGCAGCTCCCCGATGGAAAAGGAGCTTGGTAAGGAGTCCAAACAGGCGCCTAAACTTTTATCTTCTTACTTCCACTTCCTGGTAGTCATACTTATTAAATGTATCCATGTATAGTTACGTTGCAAGCACAAACATATTGTGTCAAGATTTTATACAAAACACCAACAAAAGTAGTGGATTATTGTGAAATGGAAAAGAAGATGTAATAATAATTGGAACGTATTGTAGGAGGCTAGAAATGCTCTGGAGGCGCAACAGAGACCTGTAACTCAGGTAGGAGATTCCCTACCAGCAGGGCAGTAACCCTAAATATGCAACCAGAGCTGCAGGGGAAATGTGTAGATGATATTATATTCAATTGGTAGACTGGCCTAGTCAAAGTCCAGATCTAAATCCAGTTGGGAACTTTTGCAAAACTAAAAACTGTAATCCATCCATCCATTGTCTATTCCCTCTTAAACATGGAGGGCACATCTTGAACAGGTCGCCAGTCCATCACTGGGCGATAGACACACACAGAACATACAACCAAAAGTCTTGATTTTGTTGTTACGGCATTACAATATATGAAATAATTTAAAAGGTGTAAATACTTTTGTGCTAAGTAAATCAGAGTTTTGCTGTGTGCTGCATTGAAGAGTCTTGACATGTCCAACTCAGACCTCTTAGTTTTACATGATTTCACCCTCCTGGGAAATCCTGACGGAGGAGAAATCAGGTAATTGGTTGAAACCGTGTTAAGTTTGACTGACTAATCAAAGACATGTAGCCAGTCACAAACATGTTCATCTCCATTTCTGTTCTCCTGCATACCAGTCGGGCTAATTAGCAACTTGTAATGCTCCCGCCGTCTCTGGCATTTCTGCCTATGAATTAGACTTTTAAATCACTAAAAGAAATCAGGTTGTTTTCTTTCACTTACACAAGTCCACAGCATGTGACTTGGATTTTTCTTTCACCCCGGAGGAGCTGCACGCTCCTCTCTCGTGGCTGCAGCCATGACGGGAATAGCGGCGACGTTTTTAATGAGGCCCCGTTTTCAAGTCCCCCCGAAGCGTGACTGAATCCTGCAGTTTGTCGAAAAGGGGAACGACCATCTTTTTTTTTTTTTTTTTTTTTATCATCTTGTTTCTGCCACAGACCAGCTGGCTCAGGAGACGAGGCTGTCCAAGATGGAGGTGGACTGCTGGTTTTCGGAGCGCCGCGCCCTGAGAGACAACATGGAGAAGGTTCTGCTCACCATGGCCTCCAGGAACACGGAGGACAGGCCGGAGCGGGCGGGAGGGGCGCTGCTGAATGGGGCTTCTCACCGGGAGCAGGACGGGAAGGCTCTTCGTTCCTCTCCTCACCCGCCTCCTTTCTCCTCCTCCTCCTCCTCTTCGTCTTCTACCTCCCCCCCTGTGCTCGCAGCGTCCTCCCCTCAACCTCCCACCCATTCCTCTTCAAGATCTCCTCCCATACTCAACTCGTCTTCTCCTCATCCTCCCCTCCTGTCAGTCTCCTCAAGCCCAGCGCCCATCTCCAGTCGCACGCTCGCCCTTCTCAGGGAGGTGAGAAGCGATGAAAGCATGTCTTTAATGGATTGTATTTATTTTTTAGTCAAAACATTAAAAGTGTGCGCAGTATTTTGTTGATGTTCCGCTAATATAAAAAAAGACAGAATTTTGTAATTGCAGTGTTTCCATTAAATAAGGCATTTAAAATCACATGTGAATAAGTTTGTTCATGCTATAAGTTGTTAAAAAAACATGCTACACCATCATCATCCTTCCACTTCCAGCCGCCTCCTTCATCTTTCCCGCCAGTAGAAACATGATCACATGACTCGTGATGTTTCATTGCTTTTTTTTTTTGTCAAAACAATGAAACATTAACTGCATTTCCCTTACAAATGTGCACAAAACTTTGTCGATGTTCTGCTAATGTCAGCCCTCACCACAATTGTGATATTTCCATCAAATTATTGCGGCAAGTCGTTAAAAAAACATGCCACGTCATCATCCTCCTACCACTTCCTGTTGTCGTCTTTGTTGTTTCCGCTAGTGGTAGCCTTCGGTTGTTGATCGCATTTCAATACGGCTGAACAACCACCTGGTCCTGGCGCCAAAAACTTCTCATCGAAAGTGTTTTCGAAATATCTGTTATCATTAAATAAAAAAATAAAATTTTACGCGAATAAGCTTGCTGACGCAGTAAGCCATTAAAAATCATGCCGCGTAACTCCCATTTGCGCAATTATGTGGTCGATGAAAACGCAGCTACTGACGCCCACGGATCCACTTGTTGATGTTTAAAGATGCGTCGCTTAATTAGTGATGCACATGCTGTGCTTTTACCCACAGATGTTCTGTCGGACCCAGTGGCCCTCCCCCGAGGAGTACAGCCAGCTGGAGCTCCAGACGAAACTGGGCCGCACCGACATCGTCCGCTGGTTCAAGGACCACCGCTCGGCCCTGAAGAACGGCGAGACCCTGGACTGGATGGACGCCGTCCAGAAGCAAAGCCTCGCTGAGGAACAGAACGCGGGCCAGCACCAGAACGGCCAGATCGCCGACGACAACCAGGCCGTTTCCTTGGAAGTCAAGGCTCTGAATGGTGAGTCCCGCCGGAGGACACTCTGTTCTCTGTTTGATTCATTATTATTCCACCGGACTGAGGCTCTAAAAATTTAATCTTGTTGATCCTAGCGGAGGAGTCTGGTGGGAACGTAGCAGCTGGGGAGGACTCCAAACTGTCCGGCCAAGACAAAGGGCGCCGGCTGGCCGAGCGACTAGCACAAGGCGTGAACGATCTGAGCCGAACCGGGCAGGACCAGAACAGCTGCGGTGCATCCGACAAAGGAAGGTAAGAAAAACATGGGCTCCATACCGGAGAAAAACATTTTGACCCACATTTGTTTGCATAAAAAACAGGCGGATCAGGTAATTCTTCATAGACATTGTAAACCATCATTTCTTCAATCTGAATTTATTCTTCATGTCAATAAAATCTAATAATGCACAGCTTAAATTAAGGTTTTGGGTTTTTTTTTTTTTCATATCTTTTCTTGCCAGGTGGGTAAAGGTCACTGCTGGAGACGAGACAGAAGGAGCGGAGAGACAGAGACTGGCCACCGACACTGGTGTTATGACTATGGAGCAACCAGGAAGAGTGACTGGGTGACGGTAGGTTTAGATCTGTTTGTCCTTAAAGCGTCTTCTAAAAGTATTCACATCCCTTTTGGCTTTTGTCACATAACGGTCTCGAGCTTTATTTTATTTTATTAGACAAAAACAAAAAAAAAGGTACATAATTATGAACTGGAAGCGGAATGATGCACGGTTTTACAAATAAAAATCTGAAAAGTGTGGCGTGCATTTGTATTCCATCCTAATCCTTGCACAGAATAGCTGGATTAACAGTGAGATTAAATTACATCCAAATCTGCTTTGTTAACTTGTATGCAACTGGTTGCTCATGAGTTTTATTTATTCAATTCAGAAATACTTTATTGATGTCAAAGGCAAACTAAATGTTTGCTATAAATCAAATAAGATTTTTCAAAGAGTTATTGTGGATGGTCATGGCTTTGAGCAGGAAGGATGTCCTGTAACAGTTTTGAGGATGAAACTTCTCCTCAGAGCTTCTGCATTACAGAGCAGCTCTCCCTCCACTCAGCTCCTTCAGACTAGCCAGCAGCAATTAGCAAACACCTGGCGGAGCTGTACATCTGCTGAGCTCATTATAGGAGCTACTTCTCAGTGCCATGCTGATAGGAACATTGTTAAAGGGTTAATAGAGGAGCCATGTTGTGATGACTTTCTGAGTTTTTAAAGAGACAAAGGCCCAATTTCAAGTTTTTAAATTACAAAGGCAAATTTCTTTTAAGTCATATTTGATATATGAATTTTTTCTGACAGCTGAGGGTAACATAGTTACTAGATGGTGCTATAAAATGGGACTACATAGAAAACGCATAACACAGCCCCTTAAATGTCTAGACATTTGAACATAATGGATCTAATTGACAAGTAAAGTCCATCATCTATACACCTGTGGGAATATAGAGGAAGTGACGTGGTTGATTTAAGTTTGATTCACTTTTTAAACCAAACTTTTACTTTTCTGCTTTAGTCTGCAGCCCTCAGAATCAGTTATTGCTGATGCCGCTGCTGCTGCATTGCCAAGTTTTTTCCTCTGTGGATGCTTGGAAATGTTCCAGCCCTCCGTGACTCCTGACAGGACGAACTGTAGAGAATAAATGGGTGGCAGGAACAGATTGTGACTTGGCTGAAATTAAATGGTGAACTGTTCCTTTAAGAGGGCACAGCTGTGCTTCTGCAGCCGTCCAGGAAGTTACTGGTGTGTAATTATGTCTGATTGGTCCTTCAAAAAGATGGCATGCACCGCCATTAGCATCAAACGTGCAGACAAAAGCAGATAATTATGGTCACGTAAGGGCAAAGAGAAGGTTTGTTTATGTAAATAAGATGGATAAAAGAAAAAAAATCTCCAAAAAGAGATTTTTAACTGTTGTCAGGAAAATATTGGCTAGTATTATAAATCTGACTCTCTTCCTGTTCTAGGAAAGGCAAATCTTTAAATGCTGATTCTCCAGCCATCGTGGGGCAAGTGAAGACGACCAATCAGAGACGCAGTGTGTCTGTGATGTCATCACACAGCGCCAGGGATGATTGCAGCACTGAGGTGAAGAACGGATGCTGACGTGAAGAGGAGTGCCAAAGCTGGACTTGATGCAGAACTCTCACTACTACGTTTAGTTTTCTTTTTTTGTTGTTTTTGTAACATGTCTGTAAATATTCTTGTCATACAGAGTAAGCGGTCTGTTCAGGTGCAGAGCGGCAAAGCTTTTCTTTTAATTTTTATTTTCATGATGAATGAATGTTGCCCCAAAACCTGGAATGTTTTTGGTTGCTGTAATAAGAACAAAAATGTATTATAGTCTATTTGCTGGAAATCTCCTTTTTGTAAAAAAACAACAACAAAAAAAACAACTGAAAAACAACTAGCTGCATTTTGCTCATTATGAGTAAATTTTGATGGCACTTGCATATTTTTCTTGTCGTAGTGGTAGATGTTCCCGTACCAGGCTGCTTTTCAAATGCCTTTACGGTGATACAATGCTGACTCAGATGTGCAAAACAGGCGAGTAGGAGGAGTGTGCAGCTGAGGAAACAAGCTGCAGCGAGCGCACACACACACACACACACACATACACACACACTGATTAGCAGCAGTGGTGCAAAAACTTTAACAAAAAAAAAATATCCGCCGCTTGTTTAAGCAGTTTTTATTTTTCTTCAGGCGTGTTCTTGAAGCTGATGCAGAACATGATGTGCACATTTCTACAGAGAACTGATAAATCCCGGAGAATGCAGGGTCTGTCCGACACCATGCTGCCTTTCCAGCTCATACCTGTTGTTTCCTGTCTACTTTGTAAAAAAAAAAAAAAAAAAGGATCAGAGTGGAGCAGCTTCACAGTTCTGTGTTGTAAATCTTCTTGGAGGAACCTGCCGAAAGCCCTTTATTTTCTTTTTTTTTTTTTTTTGTGAAAATGCTACATGCACTCTAAATAACCTGAGCACCTTTATCTGAGCCTTTTCATATATATATCCATTCGTTTAGCTGTAAATACGTCTTGTCTTCTATCTAGGCTTCTTCGCTTAAGAGTCAAGGTGGGATTAATTTCCCCTCTTCATTTCGGCACACGCTCAAAACGGAGGTCGACGAACGTCGGAGATACAAAAACGGAGCTGTAAAAGGCGGTTGGAATGTCACGGCAGTCAAAAGCTGTCACAAAGTTTCAAATGTTTCTCTCTTTTTAACTCATCTTGGAAAGTCGTTTAAATTGACCTCTTTATTTCCACATGAATGAAATCGGTGTTTTTTTTTTTTTTGTTTTTTTTTTTTGCTTTCAGTCACAGGAGGAGGGAGGGAAGCTATAATTTAACATCGGCAGGTGGATGGCTGAATGCTTGACTGCATGTTGGTTCCTGCTGCTTTGGGTTCACGGTCTCAAATAACTCAACATCTTGTTTTTGACGTGTACAGGATTAATGCTTGCATTTTCATTTTCTCCCTTTTAAGCCTGATGCAATTCAATAAAAACACAGTTGACTGCAAAATGCCGTGGTAGTCTGAATAAAATGGAGAATATGATTGCTAGATATTTGAATTTGTTGCGATTATTTTCTGCCAGCATCAATGCAGTACTTTGGACAAGTATTTAAACACCTTTTAAATTTTTTTTACTAACCTAATTAGAGTGATTGAAAATGCTTGCCACACTTTTCAGATATGAATTGGGAACTCTGAGCTAGATTTGATGTTGGAGCCGAAGTAACAGCTTCTAGTTAAAAAACCTGAATTTCAACGTAGCGACGAATGTAGGCGTTCGTGGTAATTCTTAGAAACATTTTAAGCTTCACTTTTAATGAGCACTTTAAATATGATCCTTTTAATCTTATACGTAGCTGCCCAATCAGTAGTGGGGATCGGGCCGCTACATCTAATACTGATTCTAGACGCACTTTCACATGTGTGTCTTGTAAAATATGTTTCCACCTAATCTTACTACTGCAGAGCGGCCATATTGAAACGTGAAGTAGGTCTTACAAGTCGTAACTGGGGGTAAACCATGCAGGAGATTGGGCCCAGAGAACCAGTTCCAATCCAAACTGAACATGCACACCAAAGGAAAACATTAGATTAGGCTAAAAGAAAAATTAAATTATTTGGAATGTATAAAACAAATGTACATTATAAATGGGTTGAATTTCATCTAATTTCTCGCCTTCTTTGGTGTGAAATTCTGACGTGAATCAAGCTTTCCTGATGCCTCACAATGTTGACACGAAACTAACATGTACAACTTAAATGTGTGCAGATTCCTTTCGCTTTTCTACAATCTCTTGTGTCGCCCCCAAAAACATGCCGCCCTAGACAGAGAGCCGTGTTGGGCATAACGACAAACTTATATTGACTCTTTTAGCTTGAGGGTTCTTTAAGAATATTCAGATTTTCTTCCAGCACCACTTACCAACATGACCCAGCAGATGGACATCTCTTCCACTTGATGTATTGATACAATCTGATAATCAGCCCACATCAATGCAACAATGTAACATAACTGAGGGCAATAAATGTCAGTGTTTGCTCTTTTAGAGGAGAAAACGAGAAACATAAATAGTAATAAAACAATTCTCAACTGTTCCTTCTGTACATATTCTAATAGTTTATTTTAACAAAGTATTGCATTAAGGCAACAGTAAAAATAATCAACACACCCAGACTCATCCTTTCAATAATGTGCTGTATTTACAAAAAAAAGAGCAACAGCTCGTTTTTGTTTTGCCTCATTTAAATTGTCTCATGTCAGAAAAAGTTCCAGCTCTTTGCACCAAAGGCTCGAAAATACAAATATGTTACACGTACTCAATCTCAGACCTGGGAGCTACAAAAGTTAAATACAGTTTCTAGTTTCTATGTATTAAAAAAAACAAAGTATTCACCCCCTGGATGTTTTACAAGTTTGACTTGACAAAAAAAAAAGCAATTTTTTTAGTAAAAAAAAAAAAAAAAAAAAAAAAACAGTTGTGGAAAACTGCTTTTTACAAAAGAAAACAAGTGGCTGCATAAATATTCACTTGAAGTCATTGTTTAGATAGAAGATGTGACTGCGAGTTTTTACTCCATTCTTCTTTTCAAAACTTTTCAATCTTCTGTCAGGTTTCTGGGGACCAGTGTGTCAAGTCCTGAAACAAATTCTCTATCAGATTGAAGTCTGGGCTTTGACTAGGCCACTTTGTTTGTCTTCAGACCATTTCTGTGTCACTTTAGCTCATTAGTTCTCTTGCAGATGAAAACAAATTGTTCTCTGGCATTTCTCGATATCTTGCTGCATTCATTTTACCTTCTGCCTTCACGAGCCTTCCTGCCATGCAGCATGATGCCGCCACCACCGTGCTTCACGCTGGGAATAACGTCTCGGTGCTGATGTGCAGTGGTGCGATCTGCCAAACACAGTGTCCTGTTTGATGGCTGAAAAGCTCCATTTTCACTCATCACTCTAAAGAATCCTCTTCCGCTTGACCACAGAGTCGCTTTTCTACCATTTGGCAAACCGTTTAAGCCTAGATATGAATTTTCTTTAACAGTGGCTTTCTCATCGTCACTTGCCTGTGCTTTTTAAATGATGAAAAGCACAGGCAACAGGCAGAGTCTCTACCATTTCAACTGCTGAAGCTTTTTTATATCCATCCCCTGACTTATACTTTAAGTAACGTTTACTCTGATTTGCTTGGAGTGTTCTTTTCTAACCCTACCTGCCAGCTACTGGTGTCTTTATGCTACTTTAGAGTCACTTCATTCATGTGACCTCCATTCTTCTCATTGTGAGATTGCTGGCACTAATTGACTGGACCTCTGTTAAATTAGGTTAAATGGGGTTGAATATTTACGTTAAGTGTTTGTCATTTTGTAGAAGTCAGATTGATTTTTTTTTTTTTAATGAAGCCAACTTTTGTGGATCATGACTGATTTGTAAAAGCAATAAAGAGGGCAAAACATCCAAGGAGGTGAATACTTTTTTTTCTTTTAATGCACTGTAGCTTCCCTTCTCGTCTGCTGGAGGAAGGCTGACGGCGCACTCGGCAGTGATAATTACAATGTAATCTGATATGGCATCACAGGGAGGGAGGAGTCCGAATCAGCAGCGTGCAGCTGCAACATCTCTCGTGTCGACAGTCGCGTCGTGGAGGAAAACGGCGGAAAAGGACAGGAAAGACGGAAATGAGCGGGAGGCGTTCGGGGTCGCCACGGATAAAAGACATTTATTTTCATAAGTTCCGTCTGCTGGACGTGTGCAGCAGTAGAAACGGCTGAACCGAGCCAACGGTCAGAGTCCGAGTCCTGTAGTGCGGAGCGGAGCAGTTCCGGTTGAAGCACATACACACACTTTCTCCGGTTTCATCCTGCAGCATCTTTGAAAACCCAACACACACACACGTGAATCAAACTTGAGGTAAAGTTTTTCTTTCTCTCTCATTCTCTTTCTTTCTTTCTCAAAACAGAAAATTGTGGGGAAGCAAAAAAAATCTCAGGCAGAAAAAAAAAAAAAAAGTCAACTGCTCAGTCGTTTGTTAGAGGGAGCTGAAGGAGGATCTCATTCTCCTCCGAGGCGAAAGCCTTGTCCCCAGTTGTGACGGCCTCCTCCCCCGCCTGCCGCTGGCGGCTCCTGGGGAACCGGCCTCCTGGTCGGAGGAACCCCAAACCCCGACACTCCTCCTCTCGTGTTAGGGAAGAACCGATACCTGGAGGAGGAAAACAGGGAGGCGATTTATTGAACATCGAATGCTACAAACAAACGCAACCAGCTGGAGATCAGAATAGATTCCCAACTTTATTTGGTTCGTTGTGGCTTTAAGACGAAGACGAACGGTTTTTGTTCAGAGAGGCCTCAGAAAACGAATGATACATCATCAAAAGGCGAAACGTTAGTGAGTGATTCAAGAATCTGACACATTATAAATTACAGCTTTAGATAAACATGTTTATTTTTGAAAGGATGTAAATACGACTCATGTTACTATACACTGCAAAAACACAAACCTCCTACCAGGTCTAATTGTAGTGCAAATATCTTACTTCTCTTGAAATAAGACAAAACTAACTTAGAAGTAACTTTTGAGCAAGAAATAGGAGGAATATTGATGGAAAAAGTACAAGATGAAAGTGAAAAAAATCTGCCATATTGTTCCACTTGTTCTACCTGCAGACTTCACTTATAACTAGTAGTTTTCCCCTCAATATTAAGGAATTCTTGACTTAAAACAAACTCCTACATATTACTGAAAAGTTATTTGTAAGTTAGTTTTGTCTTATTTTAACTGCACTAACATATTTTCACTAGAAACTAGACTTGGTAAGATTTTGTGTTTTTGCAGTGTAGGATGCATATTTTGAGGTAGCTGCTACGAATACACTGTAATCCTTTAAAGTTGAGTTCAGTCGTCCAGACACCGCTGACCCTCAACCTGGAGGATTTCACCGTATTAGATTTTCAATCGTGAAATTTTTACCACCCAATTTTATTTAATGCAGAAATTAGACAAAGAATTTACAAAAACTAGAAATGAACCGCAAAGTTACGGATCAGTGCATTTCTGCTTTCATCTTTTACTTGAACACTCACAAGAAGTCGGGCGTGGAGAGGAAGGAGCGTCCGCCCAGGTCCATGGGGTATTTGAACATGAGGAAAAAGTAGAGGTGGCCGACCAGATTGCCCGTCAGCTCATTCATAAATCTGCACAGAAGCAAAGAGAGGAAGACTAAAGAAACCTCACACCACCGATCCGCTGCGACACGTCCGGCTCGTCCCTTTGGGATCCGACAAAACGGGTAGGTTGGTACTTACGATCCTCCGATGATAAAGTTGAAGACCAGGATGACCCAAGGTAGGTAATGTGCCTACAAACAGAGCAGCAGACATCTTTAACTGGACGTTTACATGCAAGCAGCAGCAAAACCGCCAGAAGTCACTCCAACAATCGGCTTCGTGTCCGACGTGAATGAGGTTTGAGGCGCGTACCTTGAAGCGAGTTCCAAACCAGAAAGACACGATCATCTCGCTGTTGAACTGAGCCCAGACGTACAGCACCGACATGATCAGTGGGATCATCAGCAGCTGAAACAAAAGGCGACGCCAAGTCAGACGCTCGCAAAGTAAACTTTGTATGCAGATTCAAAAAATAGGTTATTTGCTGAAAGAACAAGACCCAGAAAAGTAATTAAAATAAATAAAATAAAAAAAACATAAAACCATCTGTAAATGTGTTCAACCCAGAAACCCACATTTCTTCAGAATTGATCAAATTCTGAAGAAAAAAAAAATGCTATTCAACCCGACAGATTAGCACTATGGTGTGTTGATGTTAATTTGAGCAGAAATACCTGAAACTTTTGAGCTTCTTGACGTCAAATGTACTCTAAAAGAACTCTGTTAGTGAATTTTAGGCAGTAAAATGTTGATTTTCTTATTTAAAAAAGGAATCAAATGATTTATTTGCATCTTTTAATGCATTTCAAATATTACATAGAAAGCCTTCAGTGCTTAAATGAAAAATATGCAGAATGAGCACATTCTGGTTAATCATTTATCTGATTAATCAATTAATCGTCAAAAATAATTAATTACTAAAATAACTGTTGGTTGCAGGATGATAAACATACATATCTGACTGATATGCGGCTATAAAAAGAGCCAAAGCTGGTTCTAAGCATTCAATCAAAGGAGATTAAATAAGCATGCATGCCACACTTTTCAGATTTTTTTCACATAAAATCCAATTACAAACAGACCCAATGAAGAATGTGGCTGTATTGTTACAAACACATTTTTAAAAATAAGGTGTGAATAGTTTTGCAAGATACGGCGCCGCTTATCGCATCCTGGGTTTTCAGTGTTACCTGGAAACAAGCACTGCGTGCTTCAACAACTCGGCACAGTCAAACCTGTATTGTGGCGTAAATACAGCGAGAATTCTTACCCGCATGTCCATCAGCAGCCCGGTTATCTAGAGACGCCAAGTCAAGGACAACAAGCTCTAGGCGGTTTCATTTGCAGCCTCAGGATTAGGGAGAGGGTACTCATGGAGGGAAAAAAAATAAATAAAATCCCCCACTTAAATCCCCATTTCAGCTCTAAAAGCACCTGGCACTCACACTGGAGCAAAGGAGCCGACCTTGACGGATCACGCCTTCCTGCTGTTCTTACCTGAGGTTATTATCAAAACTGGAAAATTTATATTCCTGATTTTGTTTGTGACTCAGTCTGAGGCATCTATTAATTATCACTGAACTCCTGACAAAACAAACGGAGCCGGACTGTGGAGCCGCTTGGTGCTGCATGTGACCTAGATTAAGTTTCTCTGCTCTGCAGAGGGTAGACTGACACTGGGCCACTGGCGCAGAGCCACCCTGACATGGCATGCTTCTGCTGCAGAGAGAGAGAGAGAGAGAGATGGGGTACAGAGGAGGAACAAAAGCATCAGTGGATCTGTGGAAAACAGGCCAACAAAGGGCTGCAACTTTCAGCGTTCATTCAGTCCTTTAAGGTTTTAATTTCCTTCTGTTGGCGACGGCGGTGAAAGGATACAACAATGCAGATCCAGTTGAAAAGGAGCATGAAAACATAGTCTGCAGGCCGGCCATCAAACGCTCCTAAGGATTGGGAAGAAAGGCAACATTTAAAAAAAAAAAGAAAAAAAAGAAAGGGTGACAGAAAATGTAAGCGCCCCGACGGCCTCACCTGTTTCTAGCCGAGTGGAGTAATGGTAGAGGAAATAAAGGTTGACCAGGTAGAGGAAGCCGGTGTTTGGGGTGACGGGGAAGTAAAGGGTGGCTGTCACCGGCCTCCAGAGCTGAAAAAAAAAACAACAAAAAAAAAACAAAAGGGATGTGGACTGGAGGCAGATCACAAATCATACATTTTCAGCCAGCTCTATCCGTGTTAATAGATCTTTTGCGGCAACGATGGGAACAACACGGCGTTTAAAATGTGCTGCAGGGACAGAGTTCTGCAAACGATCCAGGAACAATTGTTGCTAATCGGTTTAGCTTTTAACCTGTAAAAAATTATTTCTCTTTGTCGCGCCAACAATTCCATTAATCTGGGATGAGACAGCAGCAGCCCTTTGGTCATTTTAGGATTTACTGATTTCCTACTTGACCTCAAAGGATGAAAACCAAATTATGAGATAGAAATATCTCATATTTCTCAAATTTTTTGGCCAGCAACAACTTTTGTTTGGTACTAATACAACTGATAAAAATCATATGACTTACATGGAATCAAATTATAGCTTAACAGGCAAGATTTAATGCATTTTCCAAGATTTAATGCATTTTCCCCCAAGCTAGTTTTAAACTATTCTTTAGCTGAGCCATGGCTGACAGTATTGGAGTGGGTTGCAACATCTGTTATAAACATGTTACAACCATCTCCTTACATAAAACTAGGGAGTATTTTTTATTATTATTTTATTGATACTTCATTTTGAAGCATATATTATGATATAGTCTCGTAGTATATAATATGTAAATTCAGTTTACTGACTCCATTATTTAAAAGAACATGTGAATACAATTATTACTAGATATTTTTTTCTACGGAACAAAAATAATTACGAAGAACGATATTAATTGTTTTTTTAATGGTGCATTTAAAAATCATTTTCTGTCTGAATTACACTGCCCTCGGATACAAATTCAAGCAGAACGCCTTTCGTGATTACTGTCGTACAGTCGCCGCCTTGTGGACTACACCAGAACAACACCCTAAAAATAAACACATATTTACAAACCCTCTAAAACAGAAATTTTATCTCATTCGTTGAAAAATTAAAACATGAAATCCATCACTGATAACATTTTAGAATGACACGGTTCCCTGAGTATTTTCGTGTGAGCACGTTAGGGGACACTTTCAAGGCTTCCGGAAGTTCCAACCTACGTCTCGACCTCCGATTGGCTGCAGCAGAAGGCCTATTAGGGTTAGCCAGCTGCTAACAACCCGAACACATAAATAGAACCTAAACAACAACCAACGCTTTGGCTCAAAGAGACAACCATAATATACTCACCTGAAATCTGCTAAAGACCAGCTCTGGGAACAGCATAAGGTTCCTAAAATCAACCAATCCTAGTTTACCGATAAAGGGAACAGCAATCGAAGCAGCAAACCAATACCGGGTGATCAAAGGGATGCTTCGGAACCAGTCCCCGATGTCTGACATCTTTCCATAGGACTCCCGCCAACTAATAAAGGCGAAACAAAGTCTGTTCTTTAAAAATAACTCAAACTCGCTTTAAAGTACAAGCCTTCTTGGGTTTGTTTAACAGCTGCTCCACAGCCAAGTTAACATGACGTGGCTAATCACTATGAGCTAGTTTTGCATTTGTTGACGTCACAAAACTCCGAGCGGTAGCTTCCGGTTCAGATTTTCATAATAAAAGGCAACAACTCTACCTATAATATCCGCCTACAAAATTGGAAAAAAGTATATTCAGACTACGCGAAAATAATAAATTGTGAAATTTTCAAACCTTTATTGTCAGAAGGATAATTTAGTAATATGTGAAAGCATGAAAGAACAAGCTGATTTTACATAAACTACGGATATATATTGTTGTTTTTATATTATTCTTCAGACATTGTCAGAAGATACATTGCTATATTGTATGATTGTTCTGAATTGACATAGATAACAGGCTTCTAAAAGGTTCTACATTTGTGCTTTACTTCAGTTAGTTGTATGCATGATCATACATAATAAATATAATATAATATAATTAATATAATAAATACTTTCTATAAAAATCAATACTAATTAGTATAATTATTTTTGGATCTGCAAAATAGGCATAATGCCACTCTTAATTTGGATGTAAAGAGGCTAGTACAACCGGACGCATTTTGAATATATAATGCCAGATTTTTGTTTATGTTCTATTTCCTGTCAAATTTGCACAGCGCTCCTTTGACCATTCAGAGGAAGCCAGCAAAAGAAAGAGGCGTGTCGGTGCCAGTTGACTCAGCAACTGAGAAGTATTTTAAACTGAAGGAAGATGGTAAAGATGGACAAGATCTAGATCGCAAAGAAAATATCTGTAGAAATGTGTTATAACACAAGACTTGCTTTCCATTATGTAAAATGCAACCTTAATGCAACCTTAGTTTAGTTCCATTTGTTCTTTTATTTTTGTTTTAATCAGTTTTATTTATCTATTGCCAAATTACATCAGTGTGAAAAGATGTTTAACATTACTCAATTTCAAGAGGTATTCATCCAATGAAATATTCATTAATGCAGTAATTTCGGTAACTTATCGTCACTTCTCAACTTGTCCCAACTTGACCGATGTGGCCCTAAATGAAAATTAACTTAACATCCTCGCCTTAACATGTAAAAAAAGAAAAAAGAAAAACACAAAAACACACACAAAAAATGTGATATTACTGCCAAAAACGCTTCCTGGTCTTGATTTTGGCCAACACTTTTAATTTCGCATTTCGCATCACCTCAGAACGAGAGCTTCAAAAACTCAAATCCTTCACAAATTTATAAAATCCCACTTTTGTTTAGACCCCCTTACCACGTCTTTAAATACTCTACAACATATGTGATAACACAGGAAACAGCTTGAAAGCAGTGTTTTTGCAACAAACCAATACAATTATAATGGATAAAATTGAAACTCAATATTTTATGTTAGTATACCATTTTGTTCCAGGTTTCAATCTAGAAAGTGGTAGTAAAAAATCCATGCCAATCGCCACAAAGAACCATTGAACTTCAACTCCCATGATTCAAGGCCAATGACGTCATCTTTAAGCGACGCGTAACCGTCTTCAAAACAAACATGTAAGCTGTCTAACAAGTAGCTGTTTAGCTGTACTTCTGTTCATTTGTTGAAACTCAGTCGAGTTTCTGTTAGATTTAGATTTTGATGCTGATATTTAAGAAGTTTTTTGTCGATATTTTTACAGAATAAAGTTCGACTGTAGATTTTGGTTTTAAATTTCGCGCTGTTTGCTCCGCCTCTGTTCAGCTTGCCTCTGCGTTATGGAGGTTGGTTGCTTCGGTCAGGTTAGGAACATAAAGAAAAGTGAGAGTGGATTATTTTTTATTTTATTATTTTTTTTTCCAGTGATTGTTTAATCGGCAGAGACATATTTTTTTAAATGGAGGTGACGGACATTGGAAACAAAGAGGAAGGAAAAGTATGGCATCGTAAACCAACACCCGGCAAAAGGTAGGTTTGAATATTACCCGGGATGCCTCTTTAAAACACCTGTTTCATTAGCAGTGATCATGTGCTGCTGGGCTTACAGAGAGTTATTAAAGCAGACGTGATAACGGTGTTAAACCGTTATCACGTCTGGGAAAGTTTCGATTTCTATAAATATGTCATTTTTCCATTCGTTGTATCCTGTCTGTGGGTTTCCTTCCTTAGTGTGTTGGCGACGGTGGTCCGCACTGTTCAGCAGAACAAGACGGTGCGTTTCCTCCATGTGGCCTTCGACACCACAGGGGACTCTTTTCTGGCCGGAGATCACCATGGCAACATTTACTTCTTTGACATCAGTAGAAACAGGTGACTATCTGTGGGTCCTGCTGGGTGTGTGAGGGGATGCTGCAGAGTAAAATGTAAACAAATGGACATTTAAAGCGTCTCACAAAATCAGTCCTTCCAGTTGAACTGCTTTGCATTTTGTCACATCGCAACCGCAGCATTAGGAGTAATGAGTTGGGATTTATGTGTGCAAGGAACACCCTAGATTTGTCAGTGCCATCTGCAGGTGGCCACAAGAAGGAAGAAGGCGTTTTCGTCATAGGAGATCAAAATGAAATCTTTTGGTTTACATGCAAATGAACATTACCCTGAATGCATCATTCCCACTGAAAGACACACAGAGTTGTGCTGGATGTCTTTCAGCACAACTGGAGGGATACTTTGCACTGGAGGGAGCTATGAAAGTTTTTTTTTTAATGCATAGAACAAAAACGCAAAGTTCTTAGAGCCTAGATACTCGATGTCTAAACATGCCCTCCCTGCTTCTGGGCAGGTTCCGCTTGGTGCAGAGGACAGGACAAGCCTGTACTGCTCTGGCATTCAGCCTCCGCAGGACAACTGAGTTTCTTGTAGCTCTGGTTGACCACACCATCAAATGCTTTGACAAAGGTGAGAGGAACTCTTCTGAATCTTACCTTTCAGCAGCAAAACTATCTGGAAGCAAAGACAGACAGACCGAAACATCTCGTAAGCATCTACTCACCGCGGCGATGGTTTTTTCCCCCCGTCGTGCCGTGCCGTGTGTTTACTTCCACAGACACGAAGCAGCTGGTCAGCTGGATGAGAGGCCACGAGGGAGCCGTCACTTCCATATCCGTCCACAGCTCAGGCCGATACGCCATCACGACATCATCAGACACCGCTCAGCTCTGGGACCTGGACACCTTCCAGAGGAAGAGGAAGCTGAACATCAGACAGTCTGTCGGCATACAGAAGGTAAACAAACAGATGCAGCGCCACATAGTTAAACTCAAGTTCACTCATACCTCTGGCACATTTAGATTTAAATCTTAAAGTCTTTTTTTTTTTTTTCATGATAAAAAGAAAAATTAATGATCAACAATTTTGGTGATTTACTCCAAAACAAGGTTTCAGTAATGGTCTTAAATCCGTCCTTAAATGTTTTGAAACTCTAAAAGTCCATTAAAAGTGTCATTATTTACCGAATCACACTTCACGACAACAGTCATAAGCATTCATGAAGACTCCTTCCTGTTTATGACAGTGTCATGTTAGTCCCATGGTCATCCCTTCAAATAAAGCCTTATCAAAGAAGCTTATTTGTGTGGCACCAGTCATACACTTTGCAATACAAAGTGCTTCGCAGGAGGAAACGACATCGGATACAAAATCACATAAAAGCATAAAGACATTAGACATAATCAAGTATTTTTTTGGAAACACTAAGCCGAGACTATAAATAAATTATAAAGCAATTAATTTTCAGCGCTGATTTAAAGGAGTCAGCAGTTTAAGACAGCGGTCTGTTGTTTCTAACTAACTAAGCTGTAATTTTTTGCGTTAAGGTGGGACTCGGAGTCACTCTGTGAGGTTGGCAGCTCTGCAGCGACGCTCTGTTTCCTGCGTTTCAGGTTTTCTTCCTCCCCCTCAGCAACACCATCCTCAGCTGCTTCAGCGACGACTCCATCTTTGCGTGGGAGAGCGACACCCTGTTCTGCAGGTACCAGCTCCCCGTTCCCGACTCCGGACCCAGGATCTTTTACAAGGCCTTTGCCGTCACACGGTGGGTCTCCAGTCCATAAGATGAGCTCCTCTCCAGTGTTGCTTGTGACTGCCAGTAAAACTCTGCAGGGGTCAGAAGGCTTTAACTTGGGTGTTGTGTCGACAGAGACGGTAAAAGCCTTGCTGCCGGCGGCCGCTCCAACCTGCTGCACCTGTGGTGCCTGGAGAGCCAGCAGCTGGTCAGGGTGATCCAGATGCCGTCTCAGGTCCGAACTGTCAGGCAGCTGGAATTCCTGCCTGACAGCTTTGATGGAGGAGCCAGCCAGGTACACCAGCAGATAGGACTTTTATTTTCTTTTGGCTTTGCTGAGTTTGACATGAAACTCATCCTCCATGACAGCCGATGTCCTTCACTTTGCCTCCACATTTAGAAACCAAGTTGGATTCTGCGTTTGCTTCTTCTTTAAAATGAAGAGATTAAAAAAAACATCCCAGAATATGAACAACTTAAGCATTTGACATAAATACCCACTAATGTTGTAGATTTTAGATTTATTTTGAAGCTATTCAGCATTGAATAAATGTGAATTCAATCTGATTGATATATTTCAATGTGTGTCTATTAAAGATATTTTCAAATTGTTCAGAGTCATAAACGTCAGTCCATCCTTCCTCAGAATATCTAAAGACAGAAATGAAAAGAGGGACAGAAACTCACAGCATAATGAAATTATTCCATGGCAAACTTCCACATTTTTGACCAGTTACTCATTACAAACACACACACACACACACACACACACACACACACACACATAGAAAAGGACAAATTTAATTTTATTGTTCATATTGCGTCACCTCCTGTGGGATTTCCTTTTCCCGTTGACCTCTCTAAGGAAAACAGCTTTGTTTCTTTTACAGTTTCTATTTTTCTAGACAGGAAACCAAAATGTTCACTTCAAGAAATATTTTAATTGGTAACAAAAAGAAGGTTCATCCATATTTTCTTGCTGGTGCCAGACGCTAACGAGCTGGATGTCCTGATATGATCGTGTGCTGAAGGCGAGCAGACTCACAAAAAAGCAGAAATGTGCTAGAATGGAGGGAATAATCCAAATAGAGAAGAACTAAATAATCCTGGCTCGATGTTTGGAACGGCTGTCTGATGTTTCCAGAATCATTCAGAGAGAATCGCTTCCTTCTTTTGTACTTCTGTTCACCGTCTGTTGTTTCTCTTCTGCAGTCCTCATTCGTTTTCATGTTGTTTTTTGTTTTGTTTTTGTCTCCACAGACTTTAGGAGTGTTGAGCCAGGACGGTGTGATGCGGTTCATCAACATTCACACATGCAAACTTCTCTTCCACATGGGATCCGTGGACGAAGCCATCACCGCCGTCGCCGTCGGCCCCAACGGCCGCCACATCGCAGCCATCATGGACAGCGGAAGCATCAACATCTACAGCGCCCAGAGCCTGACGCAGGATTTGAACAAGGTGACGGTAAAACACGTTGCTACAGAACACGTGTTCTCACTGGGTCACTGAAGGCTGTTTTGTGTCTGTGCGTCCTCGCCACAGCCTCTTCCGTCTCGGGTAGCCGTGGTCTCTGGCGGCGGAGCTGGTCACGACTTTTCCAACATAAAGATGAAGGTTAGGTCAGAGGCGATCCGGCCAGCCAGGCGATCAGGCAGAGGAACACAGGTGAAGATACTGAGACCCCCTGCAGGGTCTTCAGCTGAGGACAAAGAGGTAGGAGAAACACAAAGCTAATCATTTTTATTTATACTTGTTGCACATTTGGTTTATTATTTTTATTATGATTCAGCGAATTGTACCATTGTTTTTACCAGAGGCGTTCCGATCCGATATTAATATCTGTATCGGTCTCCATATTTAAAAAAAAATTCTAGATCTGGTATTGGTGACAATGTGTCTGATCCACCAGGGCAGATCTATTCAGCCTGATTCTATGATTTGTGCTCTGAGCGACGTCTTGCTTTATTATTTATTTTACATTACAGTTAGAATTTCTAATTACGCTTTCTGAACAATTTCAGAGGTTTGCTGCAGTTTATTTTTGCATGTCTGACCGAAGTAGTGAACCTATTGTTTGTGTCAGTTTCAGTTTCTTCTTTATTTATCTTACTGTGGCTGTTCGACTCCGAAATGCTCTGACTGAACAAATTAAAGTTGTTGTTTTTAAATGTTTGACCAAGCTTGTGAAGCTGTTATTGAGTTTAGGTGTGCTGTACTGGTGCAGAGCTATCAAATAAATTCAGTACAGTTTAATAAAGCAAACAATTTACATCAGTTCAGCACTGTTTTTCTGCATCGTATCGTTATCGGTACCAGCCGATACCAAAACCTCTGATATCAGGGTTAGACTTGAATAAAGCAGATCGGTGCATCCCATTTAATGTGGAAAACCAGTAAAAGTTGCAATTGTTGGTAAAAAAAAAACAAACAAAAAAACATAGAAAATCTGGTTCCATTAAAAATTAATGGAAAATGTATGCATTTAGTTGTATTTTTCCTTATTTTCACAGTTATAAAATAGTTTCTATTGGTCTAACACATGATAAATATACCACAGTTTGAATACATGGCTAAACATCTATTATCCAATATATTTCCTCAATCAAACAAGCCGGATCCACTGATCACTTGGTTTTCTCTCGTTTTGTGATGTAGAACGAACTGCCTGCTGGTCTGAACAAGAAGAGACTTGTAGCTCTGCTGAAAGCTTTTGGGGAATTTCCAGCTAAATACAGGTGCAAACCTCTTTCTGTTGAAGGTGTTTCCATATTTGATGGTATTTTGATGCTTTACGATCATTTTCTGCGTGGTTTGTACAGGATGTTTGTGTGGAAGTCTCTGCTGTGTCTCCCAGAGAACCATGCAGCATACAGCAGCCTGACTGACAAAGGCCTGCATTCAGCCTTCCTCACTCTGCAAGACAAGTACCCAATCAAGAGCCACAAACTGCAGAGAGGATTGCAAAGGTCTGTTCCTCCTGCGAGTGTTACTGAAATCTGACATAACAGAGTAATTTTTGTCTGGTTTAATTGTGTAAATCTGTTTTTTTTTTTGTCTCCTCTGCAGGGTTCTATCTGCCTTAGCTCACTGGGCAGCCATTTTTGCAGAGGTGGAATATCTTCCTCTACTCTCGTTTCCTTTTGTCAAGCTTTTCCAGAACAACCCCATGCTCTGCTTTGAGGTGGTGGCCACTGTTATCGGTACGTCTTTACTGTGACGCCATCTAAAAGATTAGCTTAAAGCAGGTTTCCTCTGTAATGTCTGCTGACTCACCATGTGCTGGTTTAGTGAACTGGTGCCAGCACTGGTTCGAGTATTTCCCCAACCCTCCTCTGAACATCCTGAGCATGGCGGAGAACATTCTGGGTCATCACGACAAGGAGCTGCTGCAGCACCTGATGGACTGCGGCATCACCTCGCAGGTAACGGCGGCGGCAGCAACAACAGGCCAACAATCAGAGACAGTCTGGAGTCTGACTTATACTGTTTCAGGAACGGAAAATAGTTTCCACTGTTTCTAGACTTTAAGACTTTAATTAATGTCACAATATCCATCCATCCATCTGATTGGTCCATAATCCACCATTTCCTAATCTGTTCATCTTCTTAATTCATTCTGTCAAAATATGCCACAAGCGACTCTGAATTTTCCTTCTGGTAAAGTTTGTAATCTTCACATACTGAATGTCCGGAGACTTGTCCGACACTAGAAGTTGCACGTTTACAGTAACGGGTTTATCCTCACTTCTAAGAACCCTGTCCTCCGTCTCTCTGTCTGTCCCAGCTGTACGTGTGGCCGCTGTTGGAGACCATGTTCTCCGAGGTTCTGACGCGCGACGAGTGGCTCCGGCTGTTTGACAACGTCTTCTCCAACCACCCGTCCTTCCTGCTGATGGCCTGTGTGGCCTACATCATCTCCTGCCGGGAACCTCTGCTGCTGTGCTCCCAGAAGAAGGACTTTGAGGTACGCTTTCTTGCCCCTCCGTCTTAATCACCACTGCGATCTGTTGTCACAAATGTACCTTCCTCTTCCTCAGTACTTTTTTCACCATCGTAACAACCTGGACGTTGGGGCGATGATAAAGGAGGCTTACAGGATTACTGGCAGCACGCCGGCTGCCATCCACCCCCGAACCCTGCTCTCCGACTTTACGCCCCTCACCAGCGGCCAGTACCCCATCTTCAACCAGTACCCAGAATTCATAGTGGAATTCCAAAGCAGGGAGAGGGAGCGAATACGGCTGCAGGAGATGGAGTACCTCAAAGAAAGGCGAGCTAATCTCAATAGCAGACATGTAACTGCATCATCGCAGCTGCATGATGATGATGTAATGACATCTGTGAGCGGAGCGAGTTAATCATATCTTTATGTTTTCCAACTGCAAAAAAGGTCATTGTCCAGCAGAGGACAGGGACCCTTTTTCTTTTCCTTCTTCTGTCCTGAAGATTGCTTTTGTTCATCTGTGTTACATTTAGTATGTTTACATTTTTTAGGACTATTTTATCCTGTCTGAGCTAAGGATGCAAGTCAACTATTAACGAGTTAATCTAAAGTTGATCGACTAATGATTAATAAGTGACAGTTTGGGGTTTTTTTTACCGGAGTTTACTCTTGACTGTCTTTCCATTACAGGAAGGGCTTAAATGTTCAAATTTGGCCTCTGACACAAGGAGCCGGTGCAGATGGATACTCATTGTTTCCAAGTTTATATCTTAAATGAGAAATGTTAAAAAAAAAAATTATTCGGGGTTTTTTGCTTTTATTTCATTTCATTGTCATGCCACAAACATAAAAAAACATTTTGTGGAAATTAATTGACCCAAAAAGTTAAATACCTGTAAACATTTAGACAAATGTCACTCTAATACTGTTGTTTTTAAACTTCTTTAATTTATTGTTGTACAGATAAAGGAGAAAAATCCATTTATATTTTTTTTGTGTCATTGATAGGAGGAAAAAACTAATTTTGGCCCCCGATGCAAAACATTTGGACATGGACAAAGAGATCGTTATTGGAATTAATTCACCATTAATCGACAATCAATCATAAGTCGATTAATTGTTTGTGTCTCTAGTCTGTTATTCAGACCTAAAGTGACTTTTGTGGCGTCTTCAGGGAGGAGTTGTCGGCACTGCGAGCCGACTTTGTGCGCCGCCAAGCTGAAGAGAAAGCCTACTACGCCCAGCAGGTGGATTTATTTACTAGACTTCCTCACAAGCAAAAGACTGTATTGTGTCAAAGTGTTCAGATTTTAATACAAATCACCTGTTTTTGAAAGCTAAGCACCTGAAATAATCCGATTTATTAAACGATTTCAATATAGGAGTTGCTTCAGAAAGCCGAGGAGCAGCGCAGAAACATCCTGGCACAAGAGGAGGAGAAGCTCGCACAGCAGAGGACAAAGTATCCAACGACGCTCTCCCGTGTTCATTGTTTCTACCAAAAGAAGAAACGTAGCATTAGTTATTAAAGTTTCCACGGTGTTTAGGCTGACGGCGATGAAGAGAGAGCTGAAGGTGAAGGAGCTACACCTGCTGGACGCAACTAGAAGACGCTTCCTGAAGCACCAACAGGATCTCCAAGCCTCGCAGATACAGAGGCTGGACCAGGAGATCAGCAGGAAGGTAAGCTCCTCTGTGTCCGAGTGTCGCACCTGTAATGCCTGCGACGTTGAGCTTCTTTTTTTTTTATTCTTTTTTTTTTATGATGAACCTCGAATCTCGACCCAGATGGATCAGCGGGAGCAAGAGACGGCCGCAGCGGTTCAGGAGCTAGAAGTCAGACAGATGGAGCTGGAGGTGCAGAGGAAACGGCTTGAGCAGGTGACGAGAGCCGCCTGGGCCTAACGGGGAACATACGGGCCGTTTACGTCACAAAAACACTTAGATTAATGGTTCTCTACGTGGTTTGGACAGGTGCTTGAAATCCTTAAAACCGCTTGAATTTCAATTAGGTATTTTTACGATTTGGAAAGTGCTTGATTTCCAAACTGCTCAGTTTTGTAATAAACTGCAATCTAACGTTTGATTAGAAGCCTAAATTTGGAAAATGTTATTTATAGTTGAAACCAGATATGTTCATACACATAATAAAAAGACAGACATATTTTTTTTCTCAAGGTCTGGAGTTAAATCAGACTGAAGTTTTCTTACTTTAGGTTAATTTAGAATTAGAAAAAATGGTGAACAAACCCTGAAATAATTGCTGCTGCTTAGGACCTGCTGAAGAAGCAGGAGCGCGTCGGACGAGAGCTTGAAGAGGAGGTGCAGCTGAAAATGAGAGCTGCAGAGAGAGCAGATGAGACCGGCCCAGAGCAGCTGCACGGCGCAGAGAGCAACCCGCAGGTCAGCGACACACCCCGCTGGAAATTTAGCACCTCACAACAGTTGTCCAAGGAAAGCACTAAGCAGTTATCATGACTTGGGTTTTGGTCCAAGTTTCTGCAATATTTACCGTCTGTTCATGCGACATAAACTCTCACACAGGCCCTGGAGGAGTCCCTGGCAGAGGCGTACCAGCTGGGCCTGGAGTCGGACTGGCAGAGAGAGGTGCTGGGGCGCCTGCAGCAGGTCGAAGCTGAGCAGGAGAGGAAGAGGAATCTGCTGGCAGAGCTTCAAAGAAAATCTCTGGCAGAGGAAGAGAAGCTGGCTCACACCATGAGAGAAGTGGCAGGAAGAAAAGTGAGAATAGGATTTTTTTTCTTATTTTTGTCAGTGTTTATTAGTGTGGAACAGAAACAAATAATACAGGTGTAATTTTATCTCAGACTTCAAAACAAACGTAATCTCTGAGAAGTGTGGGATTTGTTCAAGGGGGTTTTTGGTTGTTGTTTTTTTACTGTTTTTATTCATAGAGAGTGATTGCTGTGTTTATTTTGCAGTGGGATGAAGTGATGAATAGCAGAGCAGAGTTACAGGAGCAGCGACTGGCCTGGTCCACAGCAGACACAGGTAACACACACCATGGTAGAGGTGGATATTAATAGATGGTCAAACAGCCTTTAAATGTACCTGAGAAAACTGCCCGGAAACCGCCTGTCTTGTCGGATATTAACGGGGAGAAAAAACTCCATCTTCAAAACACCTCGAGTCAGCTGTAGGTGTCATGTCAGGCCACTAGATGGCGATGTGATTTTTCCGAGTGTCATCGAATGCGCAGGCGCTTTTGACCTTTAGTTTCCGCCTCATTGTAAACAATAACCCGTAATCATAGACATGAATATGCCCGTAATCCTATGAGCGAAGAGCTCATGCAGCACTTTTATTCCTTATCAGAAACCTGTTAAACTGAACCGGTTATTAGTACAACATAGCATAATGCTATCCGCCATTGTTTTTGTTATTATCAACCCGTGCACGCTTAGCATAAACCCTACAGCAGAACATAAACCCTACAGCCGTGCGTTCTGCACATGTGCGCCGTCACCTCCGCGGGTGGAGCTACACAAAGGCTTCACTCTTTCATTTTCCTGCCTTGTTTCTGCTCAGACTGCTCCCTACCACAAGGTGGCAGTGTCGTATCAAGTTGTTTGCCAGTCACTACCACAGAAATGCTCTGCATTGCACAAAATCGATAAAGAAGCACTCACTTCTGCCATTACAGGATTTTAAATTAGAACATTTCCGAATAATTAATTCAAATAACATTTAGAATGTGTTTAACCGATTTCATTCTTCTTTACCATAATAAAAAACTCTCACCTCTGAATTTTAACATAAATGATGTCCAGGAAACCTGTACTGCACAGATCTAATCTGGTCTTTTTTTTTTATTGTCTCAGAAGGAGAGAGACTTCTTCACAGACCTGCTGCTTTTGTTGCAGCTAAAGGTGTAAATACAGCCACAGCGAGGAGCTCTGCCGCCCCCCAGAGGCAGGAAAGCGCCAGCATGGTGTGTCTGAACAGCACTTCACCTTCAGGGAGCTCCTCTACCAGCTGTGAGTCGGTTTAAGCAGTAAAAACTCATTACATTAAATACATTTTAGTTCACTTCTTCAGTGTTTTTGTGTGGTAATAATTATTTAATAGTAATTAAGGGTTCTGTTTGCGTCCTGTTTAGTCTCCCTGGACCGTGGCCGGGCCCTCTTGGACAGCAGCGAGAGGGAGCTGCTGAAGGAAATCAGGGAGCTGAGACAGAAGCTGGCAGCGCGAGCCAGAGAGTCCACCTCGCCCTCTTCACCGTCTGTGCCCACGCCGTCCTCTGTGTCCTAGTGACCACCAGCTGCCTTCTGTCGTCTGCCCGTTTAAGGAAACATATTCTGAACCTAAGCTCACTGCAGCAAAACACAAACAGTGACTCAGACCGTGGAGCGTGCTGACTGGCTGCTGCGTGTTTATGAACCATCCGCCCTTCCATCTCAGACAGGTTGAGGTTTTACTTTGCGCAGATGAACTCATGCATGAGAAGATTCTTTAACAGCATCATTGAGCGCAGTGAGAAGTTTAATTTATTTCAGTTCTGGGAAACATTTTGTGATGAAAAGACAAATGTGACCTGACGCCATTCCTGCATCTTTTCCTGTCTTTGCTCTCTGAAAAGTCCTTAGTCAGCAAAAAAAAACTAAGAAGTGCTTCAACAAACAGTCCAGATGGATCAAGTGGAGCGGTGTCAGATTGGTGCTGCGTTTGAATGTCTGATTTCCACTTCCTACTCACCAGAGCGTCTTCTCACTCTGAACTTCTCCGGTATTTTCTGTACTTGTGACCTCGGCGTGCGTAATATACAGACTGAAACCCTCTGATGAGGAAGGAGCAACAACTTTAAATGCAGGAATATAAATTAGGGGCACAATGAGCACTCTGATTTCTGCTGCAGTAAACGGTGCAGCATGAACTCTTGCAGCCATTGTAACCATAGACACAAATAAGTGGCCGTAACTACTACTTACTTATTTTTATATTTTCTTTGGTAAGAGCACCAGTGCTTTAATTTGATCTTTTATTATCTTTATTATATCAGAGATGTTTTTTTTTTATTTATATTTGTCTCGCTTAAAGCCATTTTTGATAAAGCCGCCAGCATTCTGTCTGTTTTATGGTAACTTTTGATTCCCATTTATCTCATCTTGATACATTTTATAATGATTTACTCACATTTGACCTAAAATACACCACCTAGGCATTTTTTCAAAAGCAGTCACTGCGTGACCAAAGCATCCTCCTTTTGGCAGGGCAGTGAAAAGCTACAATTATCTACTGAACGTGTTGCAAAGACTCATGTTTAACTTTTAAAGCTGACAAGTGGCATCGATGCAAAGCAAAACCAAAGCAGAAAAACCTCCAAAAAGGTAAAAAAAAAATAAAAAATCACTGCATTGAAGACAGTCGAAAACAGATGCATGTCAGCTGGAGATCTGCTTAAATGTGTCATCATCAGTGTAAGAAACAGCCTTGGCTGTGCGTTTGTGTCTCTGCTCCTAATCCCTGTCTAGGTGTGTCTACCATTGAACCAAAAGCCAATCAGCTGCTCTTTGACAGGAGCTGAAGTGACAGCCATCTTCATTCCAGTCACTCATTCGTTCCTGCGCCCATCAAGCTGCCTCAGGCCTGGGAACAAAACTCTACATCTGCTGTGCTGAACTATTAACCACATCATGAATGTTTTCCTACTGCCTGGAAGAAAACAGGCAGTGCTGTGTTTCTTTCATTTAATTACACATAGACATACATTCCTCTCTATTTTTTTTAACTTCAGGATCCTTAACTGTTTAAGAACCTTAAAAGAGCACGCATACTTCCTGAACAACACAATTTGTCAGGATTCAGCCACAAACTTTAATTTATTTCATTATTAATGTGACCGAGCAACACAAAGCAGCACATGACTATGACATTCTGTGGCTGTTTTTTTGAAGACTACAGATGTTTTCTTAGAAAACGAATCACATCACAAAGACCAAGGAACACCTCAGACAGGCCAGAAGAAAGTCAATTTGAAAGCAGAGTTGATTTATGAAACAATTTCCCAAGCTTTAACCATCTCACGTAAAAAAAAAAAGCCCAGTATTTTACCCAAAGTTTAAAAGAGTCTGGCGCAGCTGCAAATCTGCAGATTAGGGAGGCAAAAAGAAAAAAACTCCAGAAAACCTTTAGTCCAGTTTAAAGTTTGCCACAGGCTCTACTGGACACAAATACTGTGGCCAGATTAGACCAATATCTAGTTTTTAAACCTAAATCCAAAATGTCATGTGTGTTTTCTGTCTCCACTGTGAGACATGGTGTTGGAAGTATCATGCTGTGGGGAGTTTTTTTTTTTCCTGTTGCAGGGACAGGAAAGCTGATCAGAGTTGATGGGAGTTTCACTTTCCATTATGATATCAACCCTAAACATACAGAACAGAACTAAATGGAACAGCTAAGAAGAAAAACAACTTGTGTCAAAATGGTGTAGTTAAAGTCCAGAGCTAAATCTAATTGAGAATGTTTGAGCGTTGATTTACTATTATATATATATAATTACTACCGTAGTAACGAAACTAATCATTACTATGTTTACTGTCAAATAGCAATGATGGTAACGATTACTAGTAAAATACCAAAAACGGAGATAAAAGTTGAGGATGGTGAATAGTTCTGCAAAGTGCTGTGTGTGATAAACTCACCTGTCACATCTCATCATGTTGAGGAAATCACCTGGCTCTCAGCAGAGGCGGGTCTACCTGTCTTTCCACACCAGCAGTTCTCCCACACAGCTGCAGCAGAACCGCGGATGCAGTTCTTCCCTTATTATGCTGATCCAGACTGAAGCTGTTCGAATCAGAACCGTTCCTCCAGCCAGAAAAACCTTCATCAA
The DNA here is from genome assembly GCF_001443285.1 of Poecilia latipinna. NCBI lineage: Eukaryota > Metazoa > Chordata > Actinopteri > Cyprinodontiformes > Poeciliidae > Poecilia > Poecilia latipinna. Next base: position 13,888 of record NW_015113174.1, on the reverse strand, counting down.
AGTTCCTCCACCATGGACGGATCCAACAACATCTCAGTTTTGTCATACAGAAGGTTCCAGCCTGTGGGGAAGGTGAGGCGGCGGGTTCAGGGCCTTCGCATCCCCTCGTCCTCTAATTATTGCCCCTGTACGACCAGCGGAACCAAACCGGACCTGAGCCACAACGAGAGCGCGCGGTTAGCGGCCGACTGCCTGCTGTCCCAGGGCCTGGACGGATACCGCCAAGTGCTGCAGGCAGAGGGGGAGGTGGACTTCCTGTCAGAGCTGGAGAAGCTTTACGTCCTACAAAACGGGAGAGATGCAAACACAGGTTGGATGTTTTCCTCTTTTTTTTTTTGTAATTTCAGTTTTTTACTGTCTTGTGTTGTTAACAGATGATGCAGATGAAATAGACAACATGGATAAAGAGTTTGTCAACCTGTTTGCCCATTGTGAGTCCGAAACGAGCAGCGACTCCACAGTGGAGTGTTTGGACCAGAAGATCGATAAAGGTATTAAATTACTTTACTGCAGTCTTGTCTGTCTGAAAGCCAATTTCTTCAGGCTCCAATTTCTGACTCCACAGATGGGAAATTATTGGCTGCTGTGTCGGACGATCCCAGTAAGGCTGCAAAGTTATCGATTATTCTGACGATTAATCGTGTACAAAAAATTAGCACATTGTACAGATTTTTTATTTAAGCACTTAAGCCTTTTATATACAATATTCAAAATACATTAAAATTTGAAAATATAAGTAAATATTTCACTTCCTTTTTTTAAATAAGAAAATAAACATTAATGCAGCAACAAAGTGAATTTAAATCTGGTGAAGCTTAGACTATGCAGACAAAAGCTTTTGTCATTTTAAATGCAAAATATAAATGTATGTTATAGAGTTTTGGCTTAATTACAGCTCTGAATATGTAGCTGTGTTTTTTTTTTTCCAGCAAATGGCATCTTTTGAGTCTGTATTCTCCAGTTAGCGATTAATTGATAACTAAATAAGCTGACGATTATTTCAGTAATCGATTCATCACGATTAATCTGATTAATCATTTCAGCCCTAGATCCCAGCCCCGAGGTGTTTCTCCAGTCTGATAGGACTGCAGCTGCCATGAAGGATCTGGTCAGACAGTTCCTCCGAAAGGCTAAACTGGTACGATAGGAGGTGTGTTTGTGTGACATGAATCCCTGTTGCTGTAGTACCACACAGTTGGCAGGCATGCGGGTGACAGTGTGGGTGCGTGTATGTGTGTGTGTGTGTGTGTGTGTGTGTGTATTCAGGTCTTGGCTGTAGTGATGGACGCCTTCAGTGACCCGGAGCTGCTGTGTGATCTTCTCGAGGCGAGCAGGAAGAGAAACGTGTCTGTTCACCTCCTGCTGGACCACGTTAACCTGGAGGGGTTTGTCAGCATGTGGCAGGAACTCAAACTCATCAGCAGAAACTTCCCGGTAAGTATTTTCAAAACGGGAAAAACAAAAAAAAACAAAAAAAAAGAAAAAAGCTGGACTTATTTGGCTTCAGACAGTGAGAAGAAAATTTGCTGCTGCATGTTTGTGATAGTTAGTGTGTGTTGGTGTGTACAGAAGGTGTCGGTGCGAAGCGTCCCAGGTCAGACCTACAGCGCAAAGACGGGCAGGAAGCTGACAGGTCAGATAGCGGAGAGTTTTATCATCGCTGACTGGGATGAGGTGTTGACTGGTACATACAGGTACATCTACACACACACACACACACACACACACACTGCAAAAACACACCCAGTTTCGCCAAGTATTTGTGGTCCAGTTTCTAGTGCAAATATTTTAGGACACTTTAAGTGAGACAAAAACTAACTTAACAAGTAACTTTTTAGCATGATGTAGGAGCTAATCTGGCAGATTTTTTCCCTTGTAACATGGGAAAAATGTTTTCTTATAAGTGAGCTTTACTTACATCATGTTATAATGTCATTACTCATCAAAAACAAACCTAGAGTGTTGCCTTGACTCTTTCGTGCACCTCTGAGGAATCCTTGAATCGCCTGTGGGAACCATTCAGCTGTGCAAAACACCTGGGTGCACCAAGCTCCTCCTCAGACCTGCACTTTCCAAGTTTCCGAGCTTCCGCTTCACAGAGCAGCCTTTGATTTACCTGATTGTGCTATAAAATAGCATTATGTGTCCAGAAAAGACAAAATACTGCCCCTTTAAGATATTTACATTGGAAACTAGGCAAAAATACTTGGTATTATTTAGTGTCTTTGCAGGATGCCGCTTCCAGAAAACGTTTTCTGTTTCTCCATTAATGCTTCCATTATTGTATAACTCTTTCCTATGATGTATTCCTGTTTTTGGTTTCTCCCTCAGTTTCACATGGCTGTCCAGTATGGTCCATCAGAGTCTTCTGGTTCTCATCAAAGGTTCCTCGGTCTCACATTTCCATCAGGAGTTCCTCAGGCTTCACTCCAGCTCCAAGCCGGTCCCTGGATTTGTCACTTTCATCTCTCTGCCACAGTGTCTTTGCCTTTACTCCCAATCTCATGAGCATCCAAATGGCTGTAACTGGAAATCCCACAAGACTGTGACAGCAGCATGTTCACCTGGAGAGATTAGTCTACAGCCTCCTCAAGGCGATAAGCAGCCCATAGAGAAAATACGTCCACATCTGCCTCTGTGGCCTTCGGTTCAAACAGCAGCAGAAAGTGGGACAGGAGCCAAGACGGAGCTGCAGAATCAGAACCAGATTCACGGTCGCCCTCATCTTCCCGATCAGACCTTCTCAGATGTTCAGCTTCTCAGCACCACCGTGAAGAAGAATGCCGAGGTCCAAGAGCCGCGCAATCTGAACGATCTGTCTCTAACACACGGACGGCAAAATGTTCACGGTCAGTCAGGCTTAAGGAAGCAAAACAGCCTCGCTCTCCCAGATGGGAGCAGCGAAGGAGTTTTCGCTCAGCAAAGGAACAGAAACACGTCGGCAGGGTTCACACCAGACATCCAAGCACAAAGAGACCAACCGGATTCCTCACGAATTGCTCACGCTAAGGTGGAACTTCAGTGTGATCAACCTCAACTCCTCTCACCTCCGTCGTCACAGAAAACACGACCGAACTTCAGCCGTCAGGTCTCTTTCAGGAGCTCCAGGGAGTACATGCCCAACCTCCAACCCAACGCCTTCAGAGGAACCAACAAGCAGGAAGGGTTCATGGACCGGCATCAGGGTCGTCTGAACTTGTCCTCTCACACAGTGACCTCCTGCTTTAGACCAGCACCAACAGGAACAGGAACCGCTCTCGGTCCTCAGCAGCAGGCGGAGTCCAAGCGGTTCCTGTCAGGATTACGGGCCACGATGCAACCGCATCACGTCAGACTGCACTGGAGCCCACAGGAGGCTGCGCGACCCGGAGCGATGGCTCGCTACAACTCCTTCAGCGGTGCACATGAGACGGGGCAGGCAGGCTGGAGAACCCTGCAGAGCAGCAGCAGCACGTCGCTGCGAAGGAGCCTGAGCCTGACGGAGAGAAGCCCAGCAGGATACAGAGGAGCAGGACTTCACCCTGTATCAATACATCCACAGTTTTAATGAAAAGCCCATGCATTAACAGAGCTCCACTGGACTGAGAGATTCAATCAGTGGACAAGACGCAGCCCAAAAACAAAGCAATGCAGAAATCTGAAATCAAAGAGAAATTGTACGTAATTTTCAAAATGCAATAAAAAACGTAAGAAAAAAAAAAGAAAATGCTCCATTTCTTCTTTGCCCCTTTACTTTGATACCACTGGATAGAGTCCATTGCAACCAAAGGTCTTTGGACGCCACATAACACATAGCGTTAGTTTTCCACCACGTTATTCTCCATTCACATGGTGAAACACGGTAGTGGCAGAATCAGGCTTTCTGTGACAGCAACAAGGAAGCTGGTTAGAGCTGATAGGAAGATTATTTTTTCACAAAACAATTGATGAAAAAAAAAAAAGTCCATCTCCAGACATTCACTGTACTGACTAAAGGGAAGCAGTACAAATGTCTGCCAAACTAAACAGATTTTTAATTAGGGGAGGAAAAAAGATTTAGTTTCCACTTGTTAGTTTTCCATTTTACTTTGTCTGTCACATAAAATCCCAAAGGGAATAAGCTTTTGGCTTTAAAGCAAGAAAAGCTGGGAAACCGTCAGTGGAAATGAATCGATTTGCAAAGCACTGCTTTTCTGGTTCAGCTTTTATCTTTTAAAATTGACAGATTATCTGATTCCGTCTTTCAAAAGTAACTCAACACGACACGGCATGTCAGTTCCCACGACTTTGAATGGCCTTTCTGGTCTGTTATAAACATGACTTGGTTTTCCTACTAAAATGATTCTTTTGTGTCGAGTTTTCCTCTTCAATATTAAATATTAAATAACCTCCCAGGCTGGAGTTACTCATCTCATTTAGTGTTTGTGAGGACAAACGTGATTAAATCCAATCCAATTCAGTTAATTTACAAATGTCATCTGAAGGCACCTCACAGAGAAATGTCAACTTTTCTCAAAACATCTGAATCCTGTTTTTGATAACATTTTCTAAAAGGATGAAGAACTTAAATGTAGTATTTTAGACAAAATATGTTGTAAAAATAAACATTTATTAATTTGTAGAACATATAACCATTTTGAAGAAAAGAAGAAATAAAAAGACACGGATATTAAAATATAAACAAACCTGTTTACACAGAGCACAACATGTTACACATGTAATACTTATAGCTACTTTTACTGGCAACACATTATTCTTTGGTCGTCCCAAAAAAACAAAAACAAAAGAACTTAAATATACTGCAACACTGCTATATCTGCAACAAATATTTGTTTGAAGCATCTTCAGCGTGATCTGAAATCCTCTGCCAGTTTGGCTGCAAACATGGACTCCAGCAGCATTAAGGTTCAGCCTGAGGTCCATCAGTCTGTGACGCTGCGGCCAGTGAAACGCTGCTCCACCAACGCTCTCTGAAGCTCTGCAAGCACACCGAGGTCAGGCTCTCCCCGTCCTGGTAGTCCTCCCTCATCTTCTCTGGGATCAGGTCCTCTGACATCACCTGGATCATCAAAGCAGCAGCAGAAGGTTCTAGTAGAAGCAGAGTCTAGACTCTCTGAGAATGAAGTGAAAACTCGTCCCGCTCACCTCGGTGAGAGCCTGCAGCGTCGCTTCTTTAGGATTTAGTCGCTGCAGCGCCTCTTCTGTGATCCGGAGAGTCTTTTCACTGCGCTGCAACACAAAGGAGGACTGCTGCTGGCGCAGGATTCTCAACAGGAGCCTTTAAGAAAAAAACGCATAAAATAGGTGTATGATTTACACATAAAGACTAAAACCAAGGAAACCTGTCATTTCATGTCGTCTGCTGCTGTGTGGAGAAATGTTTAACTGCTACATAATAAATGACTTTGTTTTCAGGTTGTATTTATGTGTTTAATGTAGGGCTGGACAATAAATCAATAACAATATACATCATGATAGACACGTGATCAATATCAATAGATAATACTGATAGAATATTCAATCATTTTGCTGAATTCCAATCCAGAACCGCACAGCATTCTGGGGGATGTAGGCTGGCTTTGCCAGCTAAGCAAGATTGGTGGTATCAACTAACTAACTCACTCTGGTTACCTAGCAACAACCTGTTGAGTAACTTGGCAGCAGCATTTTAAGGCTTCCCCACCGTGACTCACAACTGACGTGGAATGAAAACATACAAAACTAATCAATGATTATCAATATCGACTGATATGAAATGCTTATATTGTGATATGTTTTTCAGCCATGTCGTCCAGCCCTAGGTTAATGTCCCGTTAGCTGGGTGTGATTTAGCCTGTGTTAAAGCAGCAGCTTCATCAGAAAGCGTTACCGTGTTCTGATGAAACACATGCAAGCTCTCAGCCAGACCCGGTCCTCAGTGAGCTCTGCTGCCCCCTCCTGGTCCGCCTCAGACTCTCCTTTCAGAGCCTCTGATGAACGTTCTGGTACACAGAAGCACATAGTCTATATATATATATATTGAGCTAAATATATGTAGATTAAAATATTTTTTATCTACAGAAGGTCGCTGTACCCATGTCTGAGTTGCAGTCCAGCAACTGTAAACACGTCTGACCCAGGCTGAACCAGTGCCAGGGGTTAAAGGGCAGCAGGCTGCACAGCTGCTGCAGGCAGGACATCTGAGGCCCCACACAGCCAAAGTGCTGGTAAATGCTGACCTTCAGGACGTGTTCAGATTTAAAGTTAGCACTCACACCAATCTGAATTATGAACAAAAAGGTTGTATTTGATACGGACTTTGAGCAGCAGGAGGCTGGTCAGGTGGCAGGTGTTGGAGGAGTCTTTGTTCTGCAGGAAATGGACACAGTGTGAGGAACGCTGTTTACTACAGGAGACATCTGATCTTATTTTACACAAGATGTTTTTTTCATAATCTATGAAAATGTATTGTATTTTATGACAGTTCTTGACTTAAATCATCGAAACCAACCCCATGATCATTCAGAGATTTTTTTTTTTTTTGTGAATAATTACAGCAGGTAATCTTAGGAAAAACCTGCAGGAAAAGAACTTCACCAGTAATCCAGCTAGCTCCAGCGCCTGCTCCCTTTGTCCCAGCTTGGTGCAGCATCGAGCCATTCCCTCCAGGACGTCGCGCCTGATGGTCAAGTTGTTGTCTGCGATCCACTGCAGGCAGGTGCTGTAAGCATCCAGGGCTCTCTGAACGAGGTGGCATGAGACACAACGACAGTCAAGCAATGATTCGGCTTTAAACTTAAACAGCTGGTATTAGTGCAGTGAAAGTATAAAACATCTAGAGCCTCACTTCACATATTTACATATTTAAATCATAAGAGTTGAAGGTGTGTGATTAAAGGATTGTAAAGCAGCTTGGCCTGATTAAAAAAAAAATTAAAATCTTTGTGTGATGCCGAATGTTTCCCTGTGCATTAATAAATCCTGTATTTTTGTACATAAACAACTATTTTAAATATTATGGAAATATTTCTCCTCTTTCCATCTGTCTGTTCTATTCAAATTAGGAGCCAAAAATAAGAGTTTACACATTTCTCATCAGAATGCTGTCGCTTTGCATGCAAATTTTGCTGCGACGTTCCAGTTGAAGTTCAGTTTTGCAAACTCTGCAGGGGAATTCACTAAAGAGTGAGTGAAAGAAAATTGAAGAACTCCAGTTACCTGATAGTCCCCATGTCTGAAAGCCAGGTCACCTCTGAACTTGAACACTTTCTGCTTCTCCAAGGAATCGTCCGTATCCAGAGCGCTGCTCTCACAAAACCACTGCGAGGAGAAACAGGAGGACGTGACTGATATATTAACTGCGAAGTGTAAACTTCAATGTTTTAGAAAATAAAAATACTAAAAATTATGAAAGTATGAACTACCACAATCTATCTTTCCCGTATTTTTCCAAGCTTACAAGTCATTTTAATAACAGGCTTTCTGACACAAAATAGCAGCACAAAGTCAATAATCTGGCAGATAGTCTCACCTCTGGTTCACACAGTTTGGCGTTATAAGACGACAGAGACTCACACACCCGCTCCCTGGCCTCTGAAAACACAGAGTCATCAAAGGTGCTGCCGAATATCTCCATCCAGAAGTAAAAAGACTCAAAAAATATTCTATTCCAACGAAGAAAAAAAAATGGATCCAAATATTTCAACTCGACTTCACCAGTTTGATTTTGACGACAGTCACTCGGTCCGTCAGGAGCTGTTCCGACGGAAAATTCAATAACTCTATGGTTCCGGGACGAAAGATTCTCGAGAATAAGGGGACATGGACGAATAAATAAAAGAATAAATATATAAGTAAAAGAATAAATATATATCGGATATAAATAAATAAAAGAATAAATATATATCCAACATAATAATAAATGAAAGAATCAATATAAAAATAAAAGTAGAAATATATAAATAAAAGCATAAATATATATTTTGATAAGAAATAAAAGCATAAATATATATTTTCATTTGATGTATTTATTTCTGTATTTGTTTCTTTGATCGCATTGAACAAGTTAATGTTCTTCTTCCAGTTCAATTGTGTTTTGTCGCCCTCTTCTGGTCATTTTTTGAGTAAATAATAATAATAATAATAATAATAATAATAATAATAATAATAATAATAATAATAATAATAATAATAATAATAATAACAAAAAACATAACAAAAATAGCAGCATATAATAACTAAATTGTTTGCCAGTAATTTGTGGCACTTGAGTTAAAGTTAGATTTAAATTAAGACCACATCAGTTTTTAGTCTCTTGAACAGAAAAATGTTTTTACTCTCTTACCATAAAACTAGGGTTTGACTTCCTTTCACACCTGGACTCAATAAAAGAATGTCATGTCGATTTCACCTTTAAAAGATATTTACTTTGAAAATTAGTGACATGTTAAATACTTTTGGCTATACTGACTCATTCAGTAAATTTGAATATTATTGAAAAGTTCATTTATTTCAGGAACTTTATAACTAATTGAACACATTGCGTAGATTAATTACACACATGGATGTTTGATATCCTTTATTTCTATTAAGTGTGATGATTTTCCCCTAATAGTTCCTGAAAATATGACATTTAAAATTAATTATTGCCTCAGACCAATGAAAAATGTACTTTTAAAACACATAAATGTATGGCTATAAAAGGTTATTATTTTCAAAAGGTACTTTTAATCTGACAAGACTCTTGAAGACATTTTTAATTATTGAGTATGACTGTTGTATCTGTGCTTTGAAAATGGCTGAACAGAACGACTAAGACTGGGTGAGTTAAAGAAAATATATTTTCAGAAAAATAAAGGAAACGTAGGAACATAAACAATGATCACTCACAATGCTTATATGAAATGCTGGGTGTAATGATTGTGTAACAATAGGCTGTTATAACCAAATGTTGTGTTTTTACATGAGAAAATGTCAACCATTCATTAATGCATTAGTGTGGATTATCAGTCATCAGGACAAAAGCATCCTAATGCTGGTGTTGGTCGTGTCTTTAGCTGGACTGATGTTATTACTCCTGTGCTGTAGTTGTTACCACATCTTCTTGCTTTCACATTTGGATTTCTTTCTGAGGTTGGCAAGTAGGACAGGGTTTATGCAGATCCACATGTGGTTACAGCTCAGTAATCATTTATTTAACTGATTTTATCTATTTCAAAGAGTCCAAACTCAAGGAAACAAATTTAATTCACTGTTTATCCCAGTTTGCAAACAAGGACGAAGTTTAGTTTCAGGACAAAAAAGTTAAGCATCAGTTATTTCCTCAGGAAATTCAAGGCTACGGATTCAAAAGACCAACATGAGCTCAGTGTGTTTGGAAGGAGGATTTTAACTCTTGTGTGTGAGAGACTGAAGCGATACATTTGATGTCGCCTTGGGGCCCATGCGGACCCGGCAGAGGCGAAAACGACACAGTTGATGCGTTACAGAAGAAGCCAACCTGCCGCTGCAATGGTGGTGTAGAGCAACACAAAACACAAACACCAGAGTTCACAGTAGATGTCGGCATGCAGTCGAGTGAACGCAGCTAGCTATCCGTCAGAAGGTTCAGCAAATCTGTTGTGGAAATCTGAGTTCAAACTGAAATAATGTTAAATATTTTTGGATTTTTGATGAGAAAGAAAAAACATTTGACCTCAAAATAGAAAACATCAAACTTTTTACTATTTCCATCCATACATCCAAAAACTGACATCTGACTATCAGCTTAAATAAAAAAACATAACATTCATAACCATGATAAAGAAAATCTACAACCATTGATGCCAGGATCAATTAGAAAATATAAAAAGATCCAAAAAGATGTCTTTAATCAACATTAATGAGAAGATAGCTTTTATGTTTTATTTAATCACCAAACAGGGCATATCTCCATATAAAATTACCATTAAAAAAAAGCACTCAAAGCTGATAAATCAGTTCTCTAAATGAGTAACGTTGTACAGAATTTCAAAAATTGAACATTTATTTCAGTGTAAAATATTTTGTGATGTTTAATACTTGAATGAAAAAAACTAACATTTGCTGTACTTCTCCATTTATTCTGATAAAACAATAAAACAGCCTAATAAGCAATGCTCATCAGCGGTCATTTACAACAAGCTTTAAAGCATTACACATTATAAATACTTCATAATGATATCAGTGAGCATGACACTATACAGACTCAGAACCCTTTGATACAAATACAATTATTATTACCATGACATAACGGGGCCGGCTATACGCTGGGGCAAAAGGGGGATGTGCCCCTCAAACAAACGTCTTGTCCCCTCAAATGAAACTTGCCACAAATAACGGAACATCTCCTTTATCTGAGGTACTGCTGCACACCGTGCTGAGCAGGCTGCAGTCTGTCTGCGGTCAGGCTGCAGCTGAAACCCCTCAGCCGCTAGTAAGCAGCCAATCAGCATTCAGTATTCGAACGAGCCTAACGCGAGCGAGATCCCGCCCCCTGCTAGCCAACCTGCTAGCCAACGGTGGCGACTTTATCTGTCAAGTTGTCTAAATCTTAAATGTGCGCGAAAGGAGCGCAGTGTTTTGCTAAGACTACAGCTACAAAACAAGCCCCAAAGTTTCACAGGTTATTAAAAGGTTTTAATTTAAAAAAATATCGAGGGAGTTGGAAGTAGGTCAGTTATGTTCCCTTGACTTCAACAACCTTAGCATGTTGCGCTGCGCAGTTCGGTGTGTTTCGGATCAGTTTATGAGGCGACCCTCACACCAACTCTGTGACAGAGCATCAGTCCAGCAGGTTTTTAAGTTAGCTAATGAACCCCGCTGTGTTTACTTGTAGTAATCGCAAAATAATTAAGGCAAGAAAAAAAAAATGTTACGAACTGAATATTCTGTTCTTTTTGTGGGAAATGTTTGCGTTTTTGGCGCTGAATCCTGATAGTTAACGCAGCGCCTGCTCTGCGTTAACTATCTGGATTTGTTGTTACTCGGTTTTATGCGTGTAAATCATACATTTGGTCCAAACAAATTATTCCAAGAAAATGAACTAGGTGAGTTCCTGAATTGGAATTGTGTAAAAATGTTAATAATTCATCAAAGGGAAACTGCAAACTTCTGCAAAGGCTACCAGAATAATAGACTTAAAGGGCTTTTTTTGTCAGTATTTGCTGTGAATATAATACAGCCTGTAAGTTGATGTGAAATTCGCTTACGTTTGTATGACACCACTGTGAGGATTCCGACTTTTATCATTTTATAGTCCACCATAAAATATATGAAGTCTATCAACCCCTAATATACATAATGACGCCCCCTTAACATTTTCGCCTGCCCCCTCATGTATCCATGTCTAGAACCGCCCCGTGACATAATAAGGTTTGCTCAAAGAAGGAAAATCAAACCAACCACCCAAAAAATGACAGAAATAAAAATGAACTTTTCAAACAGAGGGTCGTTCTGTTTGCATCTGTCCATCCAGGATTCAGAACCGATCCCCGATTTCCTCCACAGATTTTCAGGGATTCTTCACAACAATCAGTCATAACAGAATGGAGGTACTTGAAAAAGAAAAAAAAAAGTTTCCTCATGTAAATCCAGTCAAGACGAAATATATAATCCACTTGGAGAAGTGATGGGAAATACATACAAATAAAATTATTAATTAGCAGTGTTGCTATCAAGCAAATGTGTGACACCACATTTCAGCGTTAACGTACCCAAAGCTGTGCCAGTGATGTTCACGTCACAAAGAACCATGGCTTTTTGTCCTGGTCTGATCACCGTCACGTAGCGCCCAAACACCGATTTGGGGAACCTGAAGACGTTTATCTGGCCTGTGTTGAACTCTGTGATGTTGTAGGCTCTGAGTAAAACCATTTGAGAAACAATGAAACACCCCAACAGTGAAGCAGAAAAACCTAGAAAACCTTTTTTCAAGTGTTGGGGAAGAAAAAAAAACGCCTATTCCCAACTGATTTTTTCTTTCACTCAACTGTCTGTAAATATGCTATTCATTTTTTGACATTTAAATGTTATGAGACACGTATTTTTACTATCTATAAGCCATGATCATAAATTACAAGACCTAACCTCTTTAGATTTCACTGGTGTAATGAATCTAAATTTTTTCATTAGTTTCACTTTCTGAAATGACGAAAAATACAATAGTTTTGAACTGGACCTGCATGTTATATTGTGTTAAAGCCTGAATATGTAAATGTAACACATCGAGGAAACACGAGGGTCTTACAGTTTGCCGTTCTTTGGAGAGTTTCCTACGTAGATCTCGGCAGGCGTTACGTTTAGACTTGAGCAGTTCATGTTGTATATAGAGACACAGGAAACGTTGTGAACGCCCTGCAGGTCAATTCTCCACCAGGAGCTCGAATGAATCAGGGTGAGAGAACATGTGGAGCGATTCCCATCAGAGGCTCTCTCAGCGTTGGTAAGTCGCCTGTATTCATTAGAAAAGTTGGGAGACTGAGATGCGTTCTTGTCAGTCAGATCTATCAGCGGTTCGTTGCAATAATCTGTAAATAAAAAGAGACGATGAGACACATCCTTTCAAAATTTCATGACATTATTAAGAAAACATAAGGTGATTTATTTGGTCTCACCTGTTGTCTGCTGAGTTACATACAGCCTTCCTATAAAGAGTGGTAAAAGTCTAATTTTTAATTATTTACTACTTTTAGTTAATAACGAGAAAATTCTTTCTTCTCTTTTTTTCACTGTTTAGCTACGTCATTTATATATTTACATGTTTTTCTCTGTCCTGTTGTAAAAATTTCTTTTTTTACACAATTAATCTCCAAAAATATAGAAATGTTATGGATGAAATGAGCAACTCACCAATCAGTAAGATGGGTAACAGTCTCCACATCATCTTTGATGGTTTCTGAAATAAATGACTGAATAAGATACGAGAAAAAAAGTTCTTTACACAAATAACTTTTCCATTATGAAACCAATAACAGCTGTCTCATCCAGTCATGTTAAACTCACTCACCTTTGGGACGACGTCGATCACTCTCAGCTGATTTATGATTCTCTCTCAGTCACACCTCGGCTTTTATTTGTCAGTGTTTCTAAGTTGGAACAAAATGTCGTCTACATGTCCAACCTGATCCAAATATAGATATTTTACTTCAGAAGTACGTTTAAAACCAAATGTTTGCATCTGATTTCCATCAGTACCGCTGTTCATGACTCACCTTTGCTTTCCTGTCATGAAGAGATGTAAATGTGTCCTGGTTGGTTGACAAAGAGACTCTTTAATCAAAGAGCTTTTTGTGAGTTAGTTATTTAATTTTTTTCTCAGGTTATTTTTTTTAATAGATGAGCCTTTGATAGACTATATCTTTCCATCTGCAACAGAGGTTCTCATATTTTTACATGTACCACTAAACAAATTTTTACTTATGACCATAATTGCAGACATTAAAAAAAATTGAGGGTTGACTTTCCTGTAAAAATCACAGTAAAAACAAGACATTTCTAAAACTTTGATGATTTCGATACCGTTGAAACTTTTATGTACAGTTCTCTGCAAAAATGGGAGAGAAATCTGGAGCAACGAAGAGATTCAGAGGGAGAGTTTCGACTGTATCGAGTCGTCCAGGAGGATTTCTACATACTTTTAAATACATACTTTTAAATATTTCTTTTTGAGTTCCTTTGCTTTCTTCCCATCACAAACTTTGGTGGCTCCACCTTCTGCACCTCTGTTTTTCAAAACCATTCAGTTGTATTCAATATCAGCTCAGCTATACGTTTCCTTTTCTCTCTTTTTCAGGGTTTACAACATCACAAACTCCCAACAAGGCCAGATAAATGTCTTTAATTTGATGAAGTCGGTGTCCGGGCGCTACGTCACTGTGATGAAACCAGGAAACACGTTTCTGGTTCTCTGTGA
>NW_015113173.1:330341-332515 GCF_001443285.1 Poecilia latipinna | reverse complement strand
TGATCAAAGAATCTTCCCAATGAAAAATAATGAAACATTTCTTTCTCTTTTCCAATGCTTTCATGCTTATGCTTTACCATTTTTGCCTCTTTTTGTGTCCTGTTAACCTCTTTGGACTGACTTGTATATGAATGATGCTGTTAAAATAAACCTGCTTTACTCTATAGTGATGTAGAGGTTTAACCATGACAACATTTAGCTTGTAATTAGATAGTTTGAAACGTGTTTTTAATGAGTTTTTAATCAGTTGGTTCATTAACAGTTTCAAGAGTTTTCTTGTTTTCAGTGAATCTGCATCATGACATTAACTTTAGGTTTAAAACCATAACAGTAACACTGTGAATTAATGTGGACATTGTGTAAGTATTTAGAGAAATAGATTTGTTCTCAATAAACATTACTTAAGTTTTTATATAGATAGATTACAAATGCTCCAATCAATAAATCATTTACATTTTATCTACTTTTTAAAATATTTTTTGTGCAAATGTCTTGTAAAACATAGAGGATGGAGAGGATCAGTTCTTTCAGCTAAATATTAAATTCTTTAAGAAGAACTGTTATTGATGTTGATTTTTATATTTTTAGTCACCTTACCTCCACGCACTGGCGCAGGTTCTTCTACACCTGTTGCCACCTTACCTCCACTCACTGGCGCAGATCCTTCTACACCTGTTGCTATCTCTCCTCCAAGCACCGTGGCAGCACCAACTGCTGCAACCTCCAAACTTCCCCCCTCTAACAAACCCACACCCACCTCTCTATCCACCACCTTAAAACCTTCAAGCTCTTCAATAAAAACAGCTGGTAATGTATTCAGCTTTATTTTATAGTTTTGGGAAAGTTGTGTTACTTTTTGAATGATAAAATTAGTTGTTCTTTAAGAATCGTAGAAGGTAAGAATCTTGGTAGTGGATTTCTTCAGCCTGATGGTGACCTCCGCATGCTCTCAAACCTGCAGTCAATACCTCACATCCAAGCACCCAAAATGATACTTCAACCAACAACCAGTCAACCAATCAAACCACCTTACCTGCAAGCATCTCAAATGAGAATTCAACCAACAACCAGTCATCCAATCAGCCAACCACCTCACCTCAGCCAAACACAACCATGGCTGCCACCACAGGTTGGAACTTTAAATATTTAATTTGGGACTTTAACAAGTTTTTAAGGATTAGACTTTAGATTACAGACTGTAGGTCTGCCAAGATTCAGTCAACAGAGATCAGGTAACTGTAAATTTAAGACGGTTTGAGAATGTGTTTCAGTTTTTAACTTTTTTCATGTTTCCCTCTTGTTTTTTTTTTTGTTTTGTTTTTTCAGCTGAACCCAGCACGAATCTAAAGTGTGAGTATCAAATTTGAAGTTATGAACACATGTTTATTAAAGGTGATCTTTTTTTTTAGATTGTCTAATATAGAAATTGCTTTTTCATTTTAATTTCATTCTAACAATTGGAAATAAAAACTTGAAGTTTGGTTTTATTTCAGCTCAAATGTAAATCTGTTGCTTTGCAGGTTCTTACAGTGTTGAGAAGATCAAGTTTGGTCTAAAGATAAAGATGACAGATTCTACTCCTGGTTACTACACCATATATGTTGCTGAGAATGAAGGTTCATTTGAAAGGAAAGGCAATTTTTCCTTCCCCAGTAAAAACTCAACTCATGAAATCAAACCTCTGAAGCCGTGCACCAAATATCAGTTAAATGTTACATTTATCGACTCCAATGGTACAGAAATACCCTGTAACAAAACTGAAGATAAAACAAAAACAACTGGAATGAGTGAGTAAAATGCTTCATATTTTATCTTTACTTTATTATTGACTGAAATGAGATTCTGTGAAGAACTGAGACAAATATTGTTTCTGTGTTTCAGCTGAACAAGAAATTGAAAACATTTCCTGCCCTCCTGGATATTTCTGTTACCAAAGTGGTTGGAACATCAGCTCTTTATTATCAGAAAACAAGAAGGTTTCAATTGAAGACTTCAACAATGGATCGTATCGTTTCAAACATGCTTATGACGAAATGTGTTCAGATTTAGTTTTGGAGTTTCCTCCAGAAAACTGCTCAAATGTCACCTTTACCGTGTCTGAAAAGTTCACTCTTGGTATGAACAAAAACATATTAATAATAATTAATATGATTATCAAATCTGTGGATATAATA
>NW_015113173.1:323893-324218 GCF_001443285.1 Poecilia latipinna | reverse complement strand
TGTTTTCCCTGCAGTCAGGCTGCTTCTGCTTTGTGTTTAGTTGGTGCTGAGTTTTTAAATTAAATAATCTTAAAAAAAATAACTTTCTGTTTTTGCAGCAAACTATTGTCTTTATTATAACTGCTGATACGTAATCTCATTTTGTTTGGAAAAACATTGTAAAATTGTCATGTTCACTGTTATTACCATCCCAATTTCAGTATCATTAGAATTTCTTTGAAACATGTCTTTGCTCTTTTCTTTGCAGTGATCTGACTGAAAACATGTCGCTAATTGCACAAGGGAGTGAGTATAATTTACTGTATATGTGGCATTCATCCATTTT
>NW_015113173.1:301706-319055 GCF_001443285.1 Poecilia latipinna | reverse complement strand
TTACCAAAGTAAACAATGATTAATCTCTAGTAATAGAAGTCATGGTACAGTTTAAATCACTGATGAATTTAAGATTTTTAGAAGCTACAAACTATACATAATGAGTCGCAGATGGAGAGTTGCTGAATTTTCTGGTTTATGTTTATGTCGTCTCATTTTTCTGTTGTAGATGATGAAGATAGTTTGATGCCTGTTGAACCGATTCCAGCAGAACTCCTGCTAGAAACCTATAAAAGGAAGTTAGCAGATGAAGGGAGGCTTTTCCTGGGAGAATTTCAGGTAATAACTCATTTTTTAGATAAATATCATATATCATGCACATAATTTATTAATTTAATGAATGAAGGAACTAAAATAAGCGTGAATGTTAACGCGTTAAGCAGTTTTTTTAATGCTTAAAACTTGTCTTTGTTTACAGAGCATTCCCAGGATCTTCTCAAGATACGCAGTGAAAGAAGCTAAGAAGGCCTGCAACGCCCCCAAGAACCGCTATGTGGACATCCTGCCATGTGAGTGAGAGAAATGATGCAACACCTGAGAGCTAGTTTTATGCAAACTGTGCTGCTGCTTCACACATATCAGACATGCACTAACAATTTGGGCATTATATTTAAGCTCATTTAGAGATGCATTCATAACCCCATGCATTACTGAGCAGCATTGTCATAAGGTGATGACATCAGAGCAGGGAGGCCAAACTCAAACCTACCGACTTGACTCATTCAGATGCATTTAAATACTTGCAGGAGTTGAATGCCTGTCATTTTTTTATTCTTATATTGACCAAAGTTTATTATTGTCTGCAGCAGATTACATCAAGACAAAATGTTTCTGCTATACATGAACCTCAACATTTACCTTAAAGATCACATGCATAAATATCAGACACTCCAGTTTAGTTATCTGTGGATGTTCAGAACTAAAATCTACTGGATGATGCATTTCATTTCTCTTTTCTGTGCTCTCATGTAGATGATTACAACCGCGTCCAACTGGCCACAGGAAACGGAGAAGCAGGATGCGACTATATTAACGCCAGCTTCATTGACGTAGGTTAAACCTCTGACACATCTAGGCTCAAATATATTTATAACCTTGGCAGATTTAGATTTAAACATAATGTTGCCAATATGTTTCTTCTGAATGAAACTAATACTAACAGTTTGGAGTGGCATAGACCTCTACTCAAATATTGGAAACACGCATGAAGCTATTGAGTAGTTATATGAAGGCTATAATTGCTGTAAAGGTTTTTTATTTTTATTTTTTAAAAGGTTAATAAAAGAAAAAGATCAATGTGACATTTTTTTTTTATAAATTGTTAATAAAAACATTTTCTCTAAATGAATATGTTGGTTGAATAGTAATTTAAATCTAAATTTAGGTATGAATCATTTTTGGCTTAACTGTAACACCACTAACTTCTACAAGAGAAAGAAATTTACACCATTCAGCAATTTTATTTTAATTTATGCAAACAATTTTCTTTTTCCTGCAGGGTTTCAAGGAGCCAAAAAAATACATTGCAGCTCAAGGTAAAGTCTTATTTTCTTCTGTTTTTTGCTACAAAATGCCCACAGAGTGCGACACGTCTTATTCTGTGTGTTTGTTTTAGGACCAAAGGACGAAACTGTGAGTGATTTCTGGAGGATGGTCTGGGAGCAGCAGTCCTCCATTATTGTCATGGTGACCCGCTGTGAAGAAGGGAACAGGGTGAGAACCTCAAACTGCAGAAAGTTGAACTAATTCTTAAAATTCTTCCTGAAATGTTTAATTTTGAAATAAATATTTGACAATTGTGACACGTCTCGTCTCTTGCCAAATGCACAAACTTTATTTAACCTTCTAATGTTGGTTAATTGTTGCTTTGCAGATCAAGTGTGCCCAGTACTGGCCTTCTCTTGATCGAGAGACGGAGATCTACGAGGAGTTCATAGTGAAGCTGACCTCAGAGGAACACTGCCCAGATTACACCATCCGCCATCTGAGCCTGACTAACGTGAGTCTGTGTTCAGACGCTGAGAAATGAATAACGCTTCAGAATTTCACTGCAGAGATGAGTGGAGGTGTTTATACTGCTGTTTATGTTTATCTTTGCAGAAGAGAGAGAAGAACCTGGAGAGGGAAGTGACTCACATCCAGTTCATGAGCTGGCCCGACCACGGCGTCCCAGGAGAGCCGCACCTCCTCCTGAAGCTGAGGCGGCGCGTCAACGCTTTCAAGAACGTCTTCAGCGGCCCCATCGTTGTTCACTGCAGGCATGTAGAAGTTCAAATGCTCATTTAAAATGTTTTCGTTCTTTTAATCCATTTCCAGATTTATTCAGTTGTTCCTCAGTTTGTTGAATTTTGCTACTATCATATGTTTAGTCTGCAAAGGACTGGGACCAAAGATCTCATCTAAGTCTGTCACAATGATCAATAAATCAATTAATTGCATGATAAATTTAAAATTAGTTCCCTAATTTCCAATCTGATATTTTTTGAAGGGAAATTTTATTTTGAGAGACTTCATAATTTATTTTATTGATCATTTTCATTTAGTGTATTTTTTTTATTTCTTTCTTATTTATTGTTTTTGGTTTTTGTATTTAATTTTGGATATATGTAATATCTTCGGATTCGAGTCTTCTTTACAAAATTAAAGTTTATTGGTCTTTGAAGATGGTCTGAAAAAAACAATATTATCATTTATTTGACAGGTCCAATCTCACCTCTCTTATTAACTTTTAATTCTCCATCGCACCTTTAGACAAAGTGGCGTATTTAAAATAAACACACAGTGTTACTTCCTGTTCTGTGCAGTGCTGGAGTCGGCAGAACCGGCACCTACATCGGCATCGATGCCATGATGGAGGGTCTGGAAGCTGAGGGCAGGATAGACATTTACGGATACGTTGTCCAACTCCGGAGACAAAGATGCCTGATGGTCCAAGTGGAGGTAGGACCAATCATCATAAAAAATATCTAAAAATGAACTGATCAAAGCAGAAAATAGAAGATAACAGCCATAAAATACAATTAAATTAAACACAAAACAATTCAGAAAAAACATTTCATGTATCTGAAAACCAAGAAGAATATATTTAGTAAACAATAAATAAAAAAATACATTCAATCTAATGCATTTTATGGCATTTATTATACATGCAGGGACAGAACAAGGAATAATATTTTGCCTACAAATATCCAAATTAGAAAAAAAAATTATGTTTGTTTACATGTAAAATGCTTTGAAACAGTACAAATAATACGTTTCCACATTACAACCAAGTTATGTGTATTTTTATGGGAATTTTTGCAAATAAACAGCATATCTATATATTTATCCCCTTTTATTCTTATACCTCTGAATAAAAAATATAGATGTTTGGAGCTAATGTCAAATATTACTGTAATATTTATTTTTATTGGAAATGGAGACACAGCTGTTAAAATATTCTAACATTTGTGTTTAGAATAAAAATAAAGAAATTGGAGCAAAAATAAAACATTTTTAAAAGGATTTATAACATTCTCAGTAATCAGTGGAAATACTTTTATTGGTAAGTGCAGAAGCCAAACCCTTCTCATAACTGCTAATAAATCTTTTTCCTCAAATACTCCATCAGATTTAAGCCTGAACTCTGTAAATATTAATATTTCTCTGTTAATCACTTTTAAAACGCTTTGCTGTGAGTTCAGATCGTTATTGTGTGAAAATATCAGATTTTCATTGCACATTGTCTGATGTTTTGTCAGAACTCTGGATCTGGTATTTTTTTATGTCCGTAACTTTGATCAGGTCTCATTTGCTGAAAAAAAAACTAAATTATTTTTTTTACTACCATAATCGTTGGGGATTTTCCTTTGGTTTGAATGTTTCTGCTTTTTTATACCGAATGAAGAATACAGCATTGTGTCCAAACATTTCCCTTTTTGTATCGCCTGACCTCAAAACAGACCAGATACGACCTTATAAAAGATAAATCATCTTTTGTGTGCCTCACTCTCAGAAGTCTTTTCCTCCTCCGTCTGTAGTCTTGGAGTCCAGCAGCGTGCTGAGTCCGTTTGACTCTCTGTTTTGAGTTGTTGCTACTGGAATGGTTCGTTTTCTGCAGGATTGGTCTTGATGGTGATCCTTGTTGGTCTTTTCATGTCTCACACCGTCAGTCTTAACAGTGTAACATTTGGTTTTCTCCAACATCCTCATAGATTTTTCATTGTGTGAACCATTTTGTATTTTTTTGGTTAGCTTTTCACTGTTGTCACCGGAACTTGAAGGCATTTAGAAATGGCTTTTCAGTGCTTCCTGAGTTGTGTAAAGCCACAGGGCCACACTGAGCGTGTTTTTAGCAATGACTTGCAGCAAGCCAACCACAGAGAGATGCTATTTTCCACCCTGTTGAGTTGGTGTAAGCAGCAGTTTATCTGGGTAGTTAACGTGCATTAGAGGAGCATGAACTAATCCGAATGAAGCAGGTCGTTGAATTCTCCCACAGACTCTCTGAGCTGGTGATGAATAATTATGGTCACTTCCCTTTATGAGAGATGTGTTAAATACAGAAATAGGTGATTTCTTGCTTTCTTTTTTTTTTTTTTAGCTCAGTCAGAATAAACATATTGGTTAAAATTAAGATTACATAAAATCTAAATCTGCTTGGGTGTGTGAATATTTTTAACCATAAAAATGCAGTTCTGGTGGGAAAAAGCTGCAAAATATTTATGATATTTAGCATACAGCCTACAATAGTTTAGATAAAAACATATTTGTGTATTAGAATGGTATAGTCAAAGGCCAGACATAAATCTGATTGAGAATCTGTGAGAAGACTTGAAAATGGATGTTCCCTGATGCTCTTCTGATTAAGCTTGAGCTATTTTGGAAAGAACAATCCAAAAATGTTTGTGTCTAAATGTGTGATTGCAGCTAAAGGTTTAGTGTATGTGACACTTTTCAGCTTTTTATTTATGAAAGATGTTAAACAGCCTTCATCACTTGCCTTTTGCATTACATATTGTTGGTTCATCACATAAAACCACAGTAAAATACTTAATAAATGCAAAAACACAAAGCCATGTGGTATGAAGGCGCTGTATCTGCCATCTCTTCTTCCGTTATGTGACATATTTAAATTTTTCAAGAAAAAAAAATATTACTGCTATCACATGGCTGAGTCAGCCATTTTGATGTTCGATGGCGTGTTTCAAAGTGAAACCAGCAGCGCAAAAAAAAAAAGAAAGAAAAACCTCAGATTAATAAAAGGAGTAAATCCGGTAAATGTTTTGGTTGTTCTCTGTTATTTGGGGGTTGATGTGGTTAATTGTGTCCTCATTCAGGCCCAGTACATCCTGATCCACCAGGCCTTACTGGAGCACAACCAGTTTGGAGAGACGGAGATCTCTCTGTCGGAGCTGCACAGCACACTGAGCACACTCAAACAGAAGAACTCCGACAGCGAACCCACGCTCATGGAGGAAGAGTTTGAGGTATGCTTTATTCTTATTTCTGAAACATTTATTTATCTAAGCATCTTCTGTTATTATTAAAAACTCCACATTAGTCTCCTTACAGTCTGTTTTTAGAGCCTAAATCTAAAACATTTCAGTTTAAATTACTTTTTATTTTGAACCACTTAAAAAAATCTTTGTGTTGCATTTCAGCGACTCCCCTCCTTTAAAAACTGGAGGACCTGTAACACAGGGATCACAGAAGAAAACAAGAAGAAGAATCGCTCTTCAGCTGTTATCCCATGTAAGCATCTGCTACTGGAGCATCTTAATAAATATGAATATATGCAAACACTTTATTTGTTTCAGAAATGTTATTAAAAAAGGGAAACCCAGATGTTATTTAAAGTCAAAACACACTTATTGATATATTTGAAGAGTTAATTTCTATAAAGCTTGGTGAATCCAGCTTACAGCTAATGAAAATACAAGCGTTTCTCTTAAAAGTTTTATTATGATATACTGTAGACTAAAACTGATTTTTAAACACAGAAATGTTATAATAAAGCTGACACAATCATTTGGAAGGCTGCTGACTGGACAGTAGTCCAACAGACATTCACTGACATCTTCCACACTGGTGGTAAGCCACAAAAAAACATTGCTAAAGAAGTTTGTTAACAGAGAGCTATATCCAGTTATATCAATGAAAAGTTGAGTGGAAGGAAAAAGTGCGGATAAAGAAAGGATGGACCATCAACTGGGATAACTTCAGCATTCATAGGATAGTGAAGCAAAGTCCAGTAAAGAGTTTGTGAGAGCTTCATAAGGTGTGGACTGCAGCTGGAGTCAGAGCTTTACTGTGTTGGACTGGCCAGCAAACTGGTCTGACCTAAACCGATAAATGATAAATGATCCCAAAGTCAACAGATGAGCTGAAAGCCACTATTAAAGCAACCTGGGTTCAGTAGGAAGACAACCTAAGTTACTGACGTTCTGCTCTACTTCTGTCTTGGTTGTGTTTCTTCAAAATTATTTGTTTCTATCCGTCTCTCCTGTGTCTCAATGTTCTTCTCTAAACCTTCCATCTTCAGATGACTACAACCGAGTGTTACTGAGGACAGAGGAAGACAACAGTCAGGACAGCGAAGTTGATGATGAAGAGCCAGAGGACTCGTCAGATGAAGAAGACGAAGACTCCACTAGATACATCAATGCCTCCCACATTAATGTATGCTATTATTCTCACCTGTAAATATTTTTTTAGATAAAAAAAGGGAGGGCTGATTCTCTTAGTTCCGGTTTGTTTGAACTGAACCATTGCTAATCTGTTTTCTTGCAGGGATACTGGGGATCTCGTTCTCTCATCACAGCCCAGGATCCGCTGCCAGACACCTTCAACGACTTCTGGGCGATGGTTTGCCAGAAGAAATTATCCACTATTGTCATGCTGTCAGAGCACAAAGAGGTAAAAGCTCCTCTTTTACTTCTTAACATCTTTACACACGTTTTAAAGAGTGCTTAGAGTAAATGATCTTGTTTTCTTTGGTCTCCTCTTGTTGACAGGATGGTGAACCTCTGTACTGGAGAAAAGAAAAGCAGACATTTGGAGATTTTGAGGTAGAAGTTTCAAGTACAGAAATTACTCCAGTTTTCATCACCCGCACCATGCTGCTCCGACATGTCAAGGTAACACCAGAACCTTTATGACTGACACTTTTTCATTTTTACCAGTTCCATGCATTAATTTTTACTGATAGGTTTGGTTTCATGTGTTTGCTTAATGAAAACAACTCTGCCAACAGCGAAAAGACAGTCGGCAGGTGAAACATTTCCAGTTCCTGAAGTGGGAGGGCACAGAGCTGCCAGACAAACCGCAGGAACTCGTAGATATGGCTAAGGAAGTAAAGCGCAGCTGCGTCGGCAGCAAATCCCAGAGGATGCCGATTCTCGTCCACTGCAAGTAAGGCAGCCTCCCGTAAACTGGCTTCTGTTCAGTAATTAGATATCATTGATAAAAACATAAAGCTAATTTAAACATTTATCTATAAATGCTTTGATTTCTTTGTGAAGACAAATATAAACATAAATCATCATTTTTACAACTTTTCTTTGTTGCAGCCTTAAAGCTCATGTTGTTAATTTAAATTTTAATTGTGAAATATATATATAAAAAAATGAAATCAAAAAGAAAAATGATAGTAGAAGGCATTAGTAAAATAAAAGTATAAATATGTCTCCTAGATAAATTTGAGTTCATGAAGTGATTATTTTCAGATTTGTTGAGTGAAGTTGATGTAGGCAGGTGAAATGTTGTAGAGATCAGTAGCATGGAGACTTAGCAAACCAGCAGCTTACAGAGTAATTTAAAGCTTTTTTTTTTCTAGAGCTCAGTTTATTCACCACAAAGGGAACGATTGCAGGGTTCAGATGAGACATCATCATTTCTGCTTCAGTTTTGACAAACATTGTTTTTCATGATTCAAACAATACTTTATATGACCAAGTCATGCATTGGCTGTGCAAAGCTCTTATTTGGCAACACTGAGAAATTAAAAATATAATGCAAAAACTGAGTAAAAGCATCAAAAACAGACTTTTTTCATATATTTTCAGAATACCCAAAGAACTATAAGTAAACACCACTTTAACAGATTAAGAGATAGTCTTCTCAGAATGAAAGTATCAAGTTGTTGGGTGTGGTTTCATATAATTTCACAATACTTCACATTTAGCACATTCACAGAAGAGCAAGGAAGAGACCCTGGAACATTTTAAACTTTTAGCTTAGAGAGCCACAAAGAGCAACTCTGAATAGATCGACAACATAGAGCTGCAGCTTTTTTAATTTGTGTTCTTCATCTCCGCAGTGACGGATCGACGCGTTCAGGAATTTTCTGTGGCCTGTGGAATCTGCTGGACAGCGCTGAGACTGAGAAGCTGGTTGATGTTTTCCAAGTGGTCAAAATTCTGCGGAAGGACAGGAAGGGGATGATCACCAGCCTGGTACAAACACATTTTCACTCCTATCGGCTGTAACGACATTAGAAGAGTTATTACTTTATCCATGCTGGTTATTTTTACATTAGTAATAATCAATAAATAACCATTACATAAAACTATAAAATGCTATTGCCACTACTACCTATAATGGCAATAAATATATGAAATTTAACATTTTAAAAAATAAATAACTGAAATAAATAACGTTTACTCCTTAATAAAACCATTCTAATATTTGTTTAAAAGCTTGCTAAAGCAGTTTGTAGCAGGATGCGCGACTTGTTTGATTGCACAATAGTTTCTTAAAATTATCTTACAAATGATCTCGATTTAACAGATTCTAGCTACTACTTTCTGAATTAGCATTATTATTTTTTTTAATCACGTCTCCAAACTAAACCTTTCTAATCAAAGGCATTAATTTGCTTTGGATGTATTATTAAAACATATAGTTTTAAAAAATATCCTTCTAAACAATTGCAGCAGTAGAACCATCATCTAAATATAAACTACAATTAAAATATTCAGGGTAATATCAAATTAAATGGCAAGTTTAGACATTTTGATTCGATTTTTATAACACTAGAAATGCGTATAACATATGGATGACTTTTCTACTAATTGTTGACACTATTGACAAAATTTTAAATCTGTTTAAATGTCATAATTGCACCATTGTGACTCTTGATAAGTTTCTTCTCTGGTAAAAGTCTCAGCAGCATCAATACGTCTCTTGCTCTCCTGTAAAATTCGTCCCTATCACTTTCAGGAGCAGTACCAGTTCCTGTACAAGGCTCTAGAGGGCGCCTTCCCCGTTCAGAACGGGGAAGTGAAACCAGTAAAGAGTACAACCGTCGCCAGTGTTGAAATTGTTAACGAAACCAAAGCCGGAGAAGCAGAAGCGGATAAGAAGCCAGAAGAGAAGAAGGCTGAGGAGTCAGCCAGCACTACCAGCAGCAACCAGCAGGCGGAGGCAGAGAGCACTCCTCTGGTGGCTGAGAGTGAAAAGGAAAAGAAAGAAGAGGAACCAGCAAAGGAGACCAGCGCCCTCAAAGAGTCCACACCACAGGAGGAAACCAGCAACGGCCCCACAGTCACTGTGGAGGTCTGAGATGATGAGGGGACACATTTATTCCTAAGCCTTTAATACTTCAGTTTTATGCTTTTATAAAAAAAAAAAATACAAAAAAAAAAACATTATGAATGTATAAACTGTGTAAAGATTTAACTCAGTATGAGATGGTGAGTGAAAATTAGAAAGAATTAGATTAAATATTGATGTTTACTTCCATATTTTGAACTTCTATAAGTTATAAGGTTTCTGAGTAAAAGGTTATTTTTCCTGCTGGCAAAGGTATGAGAACTGCTGTTGTCAAACTATGGATCAAGATTAAGTTTAAATACACAGTAGATGAGCGGTTTTGTTTGGTACTCTAAGTTTGTGTAAGGTTAAATTTAGTTTATATTTTAGTTTCTCGCTATTTTTACACGCCACAGTCTACATTTACATATTGTACATCTGCCATATCGCAATAATTTAGCTGTTAAGTTCAAATTTCATTATTTACTACTGTATTTCCTTTCTAAAATACAATGAAAAATGTTTTATTTATGCAGACTTGCTTATTATTATAGTGTTAATGACTTCCAAAACATATTTGTCACTTCTTCTCAAAGGGACATGTTTAATTTTTTCTCATCTCTGTGCTATACTGAAAAAATTGTTATATCCTCTCTGCCAGCAGAAATAAACAATATTTTATTAAAATCCTTTGGGTGTCATGTAGTATACAAACATTTTTTGGAGTATGAGAAAACTTTGGTTGCCAACATCAACAATAAATCATGAAGTTGTACTTGGAAAAAATGACTGTTTACAGTCCTGAAAACATCAGAACCATTCTTTAGATTTTCACCTTTACTTTCCAGAGACTTTTTGAATTATGATTGAAACATAATAAACTCTCAACTAGACTAATTCTGATGGATTATTTTATGTTCACTAATATAGTTGAACACAATTTAATATCAGTAAATATGTGGAAAAACTTTCACTTCTGTTTGTGAATGATATTAATGTCAGGGACAAATCCCACACAGACTTGATAAAAATGTATTTTACTGTCACAAGAAATTGTAAAAAACAAGAAAAAAAAATCCTAAATATTACTTTTTGTAATCAGTTTGTGACTGTTAAAGGCAAACAATTACAACATTTAAGACACAAGAGAAAATTGTTTCCTTCAATTTTGCACAAGAATCAAACAGCTGCATATTTTTTCTGATTAAAGTTGCATATTAAATGAAATATCAGCTCAAAAATTAAACCAAAGCTCTAAATAATCTTCAAAAATGGCAATTTCTATAACTAAGCACACCAAAAACTACATTTCAAAAATTAGCAAAAAAATTACTTTCAAAAATACAAACAAATTACTGTAGCACAAATAAAAGGAATGCAATGATGTGAAAGGAGTTAAAACATCTAAACTTTTAGAAAAACTGATGCAGACCCTGTGTGGGTAAGGTGTTGGTTTCAGATCAAATTTTGTCTAGAAGGGTTTAGGTCTGTCAAAAAATACTGTTGTTTTGGCTTATAAGCATAAAAAACATCCAGCTGTGAACTTTAAATACAATAACAAGAGCATGTGAAGTTTTACCATAGTGAGGATTTTGGAAACAAACACTATAGATAAGAAGTAATTACCTAAATAAAAAAAAATTGCTTCCCAAAGTTTCAAATTTTTATCTTTAAATTCACTCTATTAATGATTTTGCATTGTTTTATGAATATAAGAGCTGCTAAATCGTACAGTGCTGACTTTGACGCAGCTTTCTCCACCATTACTGGCACCAGCTGTAAGATATGTACTGAAGTCTTAAAATATATTCTTTTTATGGAAACTTGGTGAACCCAAGAGGACACATTGTTGCAGGAAAGTGAACTTTCACTTGGGCTTGAGCCACTTTCTTGCGGTCATTTCCTTTGTAAGTAATAACATCTGACTCATTTAATGCCATCTGTGTCTCAAATTTATTCTCCAGAGGAAAGTGTAAATTATTTTAAGGCTTTGTACATCTCTACCAGGTGGTGCCAACAACCACAACTGGTGCTGTACATTAAACTGAAGGAGGAAACAACTATAACAGGTTTAATAAAATGATCCATATTTAACTGCAAACAATTATTTCCTGTCAAAAAAGTGCAAATATAAAATTGTATCATCACTATTGTATTAATTTTAAGTCTGTAGTTTGAAAAGTTTATCATGAAATTTGAAGTCATTTGGTGAAATACACAGTTTATAAACAGAACAATATGGTGACTTTGCCTTAAGGGTTTTAAAGAGAATATTTTTAATACTTTGAAGCTGTCTGGATTGAACTCAGTGAGAAAAGCAACTCTTTAGTATTTTTCCCTGCTTTGTATCTGAAACATTCAGTTTTAATGAATCAGCAGCAAATTTAATTTCACTTTCACTCCTATCTTGAGCAGCATTCATTAAAAACATAACCGAAGGACCCTCTAGGACCTTTTTCTACAGTACCGTACATCAATAATTACTACAAACAAGCACTAACATGTCTGTTTTTATAAAACCCTGAAGCACGATGCAAAAATACTGAGAGGATGCTCAAATATACATCTAGATGAGGCTCAAAATCTACGAAGGAGTATTACGGCTATTACAATAAACCAAAATTTTTAGTAAATTTCTGCCAATAAAGTAAAAAATTTTGACTTTAATATTTATATGAAAAATATTTCGATATTCTCTGAAATAAAGTTAATTTGCAAGAAAAAAAAATTAATTTCCTTGACTAAAAGCATAAATTTATTAACTTAAACCTTAGACATTTTCTGACATTATAAAGTTAGAAACCTTTAAGAAAAAAACTCAAAAGTTCATTGAGATTAGAAAGTCAGACAAAGTCAAAGTCAGACTCATGAGATGTCATTCTGATACAGTAAAAGAGCCCAGATCTGCCGCTTATGCTTTGAAAATTTTTTCTTAAATTTACCCCTCAATCTTAGAGGACTTCTGCCAATTTTGCCACAAATCTCCGACTTAATAATCAAAAACTTCTGAGATTTTTCTGCTAAATTATTCTTTTCTTATAAATTCTGACTTTACAATGTTGTATATTTGTATCCCTGCCACGGTGTTAGAGCGACGCTCAGGAGGAGCTCAGCAGATGTCACGGTCAGACAGCGGGGAAGAAGAACGGATTTATTCCATCGGACTGTCTGTTCCTGAAACCATGCACACAAAAAATCTTGCACATGGGGTTATTGCGACCACGCTGACCAGAGTAAAAAGTTCAGGGACCAAATTACCCAATATCTTAAGACCATGGAACAGTTAAACGTGAAAAATTAAAAACAAAAACAAAAATCTTGGAAATTTTCAATTTTTCAACATCAAAGAAAATCTGATTTTTTTTTTTTTAAATATGTTAAATTAATCTCAAAATGTCTGCAATTTTTATAGATTTTTTTTTCTTTAATCTACAACGACTTTAATACTCCATTGTATAATCCAGCCAGAGCTCAAACAGTCAAGGACTCATTTTATTATACAAACAATTGTTTCTGATGGTCATGTTCTTCAGTATGGTTTAAAAATGTGTTATTTTACAATTTAACAAAAAAAAAAAGACACACACAAAGAAAGATTTTCATCAAGTCTGAGCAATAGAAAAACTTAGCCTAAAAATTAAGATTCCAGCAGTTTGCATCATAATTTGATTCTAAAAGTGCAAACTTTGACTCTCATCTGGCAAAATCCTGTTCAGGATTTGGTCTGCCTCCAGCAGAGGAGTTCAAGTATCTCGGTGTCTTGTTCACGAATGATTGCAGGATGGAGAAGGGAATTACTAGATGAACTGGGGCCTCATCTGAAGTATTGCAGACTGCGTTCTGCTTTTCTTGTTGTGATGAAAGGTGATCCAAAAAGCAAGGCTCTCATTTGTCCAGTCTGTCTCTTCTATGGTCATGAGAAATAGATTCAGACATTCTCCAATGATTGAGATCATCTTCCTCTGCAGGGTGCCTGTACTCAGCTTAGACATTAGATGGGTCACTCCATCATCCGGGGGGAATCAGAGCCAACGTGCTTCTCCTCCACGTTGGAAGGAGTCAGCTGAGGTTATTTGGGCATCTGACCAACCTGCCTCCCTTTGGAGATTTTCTTGACTTGTCTAACTGGGAGGAGACCACAGGTTTGCATGGAAACACTTTGGGACCCCCAGTGAGATGGAAAGTGCTGCCGGTGAGAGGGTTAGCCCTGTGACCTGATCTCAGATAAAATAATAAATGGAAGGACAGGATCTGATTTGCTCTCCTGTCAGTTTCATATCATAGTTTATCTTGGTTGATTTTCACCACTGTTTTCTAGTTTTTCAAAGGCACAACCACATGATCCTCTGTTGAATGTTTGGGATAAACTCTTTAGTGCTGACATTCGAACAATCTTTGACCTGATTTGCTCTCTTCAAACTGCAACTGAAACCAAATCAGAACAGCAATGTCCCACCTCCACAAATCCAACTGTAATCCTGAGGAGCTCAGATAAATCGTCCACTTTGTCTCTCTGTCCCATTCAAACCTGTTCTGTTCTGCAGGAAGTGGATGAGCCACGGTTTACATTTACCCCTGCTTCCGTTGCGTTCTTTAGTCTGTTTCTGCTCAGTTTGATTAGGTTTGCCTGGCGGTTGCAGGCCGGACCGTGGCGGGCTCAGAAGTGTTGTCAGTTTGAGGTTTGGCAGTCTCTGGACGGGCTTTGGGCTCTTTCTTTGGCGGTGGAAGTGTGACTGGTTCCCAGAGGAAGAACTCATGCAGCAGTGTGTTGACAGCTTCAGGACACTCCAGCATCACCATGTGACTGCCGTCCTCCAAGACCTTCAGGAACGCCATTAGAAGAATCTGACAAAAACAGTAAGAAAGCAAAGGTACAGTCAATGTTCTTCATGAAACACGAGTGTTGTGAACTCAGGTAAAACCCTTAATAGCAAAAACCTCCATTTAAAAATTGCATTTTTATTTAGTTATGTTGTCTGACTAAAGGTGCATTCACACCAAACACGTTTTGGGTGTCAGGGTCGTTCAAAATCTATGTAGCAGCGCATTGAGGGCCATTGCAGCGCATTTCAAGCGTCTAGCGCAAAGCAATTTGAACCGTTTTGAGTGTTTGATGTGTCGAGCTCATCCAATGCATCCAACGCTCCACAGACTTTGAATGTAAACCAGACGCTCAAAACATGTTTGGTGTGAACGCACCATAATATTTAAATTGGTTTAATATTCTGAAACACTTAGATGTGGCAAACATGCAAAAACTAGGACATCAGGAAGGGCCCACTGTATGTGAGTAAAAAGGTGGTGTGTTAATACAAATTCAAACGACTCTTTCAGATTGTTACGGATGAGATTTTTGTAGGTCTAAAATGATTTGCTTGTGTAGAACAATCCAGAGTTTATTTGTGTTTGAACTAGCAACAATGAAGCCTGTTGCAGTCATTACATGCTAAAATATTCAATGGTATGTTTACAAAAACCATAGGTTCTAGTTATTTTGTAAACCCATTTAATAATGGATTACCGTACAGTTTTGTAAAATGTGATATGTGTTTGCGATATTTTAAGTAGAAATCATGCAGTTCTTCTCAAACTAATTGGTTTGGAAACACTTTATCTTCCTCTTTGGTAGTTATATCAGTTTTACTGATTCAAACTTTTTCTCATCTTGTGCTTGTTTTTTTTACCCAAACTAAAAACTCAACCTCAACAAGATTGACTGTTTGGTCTCTGCACCCAGAGTCTTGGCCAGTCCTCACCTCAGCCATGCGCTGGTCCTCTTCTACTGGGACAAACTTGTCATGCATGCCGTGAACCAGCAGGACGGGCACCGTGAGCTCGGCGTGATAAACCTCGTCCCCCTCAGGCCAGTACTGACCGCTCATCATGGCACGCAATACAAATGACGACACATTGAAGGCATTGTACTCTTTCAGCAACTGCTTCTCCCTGGACCCCTGCCGAGCGAAGCCCGCCCTGCAGAGAGGGAAGCAGAGATTTATCTAAGTTACATACACAGAAGAAAACAAATGATGCCAAACACTGCATCACCCACTTTCTGGCATTAAGTCTAAAGTCTAAAGCTTCCCAATGTGGACGAAACTCTAAAGGATTAACTGTGATAGATTTTATTTTTCCACCTTTTGCAGATTCTTTAGCTGCAGTTTGTTCTTCCCTCTTGTCACCACAGCTAAACCAAAATTTTTCATACTCCTCGCAGAATTATTTTTGTTTGGAATTAAGAAGAAATTGATAGATTATTGTGTTTATGTTTTGAAAATGGCAGGAAAAGGACAATGACAATGTCACTGTACAGAATTTTCCTACAAACAGCTTTTTTCAGTCTGTCTTCAGTGCCAGCAGATGTCAGCTCAAACTAAGCCAGTTCCTGCTCAAAGTTTCCACCTGCTGAAAGTTAATCACACACCAGAATCCTGACAGAATCTCTCCTTTCCTCCTTCACCACATGTATGATCAGCCTAAACCACATTAATAGCTTTGATTGTGTCAACTTTATGGCACTTATGGGTTGTAGTCTGCAAAAATCCAGATATTGTGTTGAACCACAATGCCTGCAAATGATCTAAAGTAACTCACTGAGAACAAAAACCCTGATCTGGACATCTATAATCAGAATAAAACGTGTCTTACTTTAGGAAGCTCCAGGCTAACAGTGGGGACAGGCAGTGAAGCACACAGGTGGGCAGGTTGAAGATGCTGCACAGGCTGGGCTCCAGCGCTGTGGGACCTCCACCATTGATCATCACCATTTTGTGAATCTGGTCTGGAAACTCATGAGCCAGGAACGTACAGAAAGACACGCTGGAAAGTAGAAACAGAATGAGGGTTATTATGTAAAACAGATCGTAATCTTGTGGTAAACTGTTAAATAGAATGAAGCTTTTATGATTTTTTTTCCATTAAGAGACGATATAAAGGTGTTAACATCAATAATACCCATATGAATGTCCTATGAGGATGTTCCTCTTCTTTGCATATCTCTTAAAGATTAGTCTCATATCCTCTGCCAGGGCATAGAAGGTGTACGCTGCAGTTATGTGTGGAGATGAGCTCGCTCCGTGGCCCGCCAGGTCCGGGGCGATCACCTCGTACCCGAGTCGGGAAAAGAAGTCCAGCTGACTCCCCCAGATATCCAGCGACCCCCCGACTCCGTGGATAAAGAACAGAGCAACATCTGAATGTGTTCCTTTACAGGCTGCTATCCTCCTTTCACAGTCAATCACCACGGTGCGCTTCGGCTTCCTCCTCCGTTTGCGGGGTTGCTGGGACTGCTCGGCCTGTCCTGCAGCAGGTGCCTCTCCTGCTGACCCGGTTTCCGATGCCCCGTTGTTTCCAGCTGTGACAGAGTCTGACCGAGCCTCGGGGATGCTGACCGGA
This sequence comes from Poecilia latipinna, assembly GCF_001443285.1. NCBI lineage: Eukaryota > Metazoa > Chordata > Actinopteri > Cyprinodontiformes > Poeciliidae > Poecilia > Poecilia latipinna. Next base: position 302,147 of record NW_015113173.1, on the reverse strand, counting down.
GGTGAAGAGTTGCGACAGTCTGTCAGCTCAACCTCCACCATGCTGTTGGGTTCAGTCTCTCCGTTCTGGCAGGTTTTCAGCTCCGCGCTCGCCCTCTCGCCCAAGTTCTCAATGAACAGCTGTCCGTTGCGGTAGACTGTGATCTTTCTTTTGCAGCTCACGATCCCACCCAGCGAGGGCTCCTCCACCGCCGGTCTGTCAGGGATGATGTGTCGAACCCGCAGGACACGGCCTGGTTTCACCTCCACGAACTCGTACCCATCTGCAGGCTCAGAGGTGTCCACGGGAACCACGGTGTTGGCCGGTTTGGAGGTGAGACAGCAGAGGAGGCCTTCAATAAAGCTGGTCAGCATGGCTGCCAGTCTGGATGGAAAACAGACACAGAAATACAATATGATGGCATACAATATGGGCTTAATTATCATTAAGATTATATATATG